>NW_026866517.1:0-101019 GCF_026571515.1 Ruditapes philippinarum | reverse complement strand
AGCCAACACGGCAAAATTGAAAATGTTGCAGGCTCGGTTTGATTGAGCCTGTTCATGGACGGTACTGGAAAGTGCAAGTTACCGTCCACGCCCCCTAGCACCGGCTTAAGCAGAATTCAACATTTAAACATGAAATAGTAAAATTTTGTATTTAGAAACATCTGCAGGTGTGTTCATACAGCGGTTATCATGGAACCTTCAACGTGACACTTCCGTGCCATTCCATGAAAAGCGGCGTATGGTCCCCAAGTAATAAAAAGCGTGTGCCCTAAACGAGAAAACAATGGGCGGAACTAAATAAAATGGAATTTTGAAAGGGGATAAGAGGTTATGAAGCCTGCGTATCACATATAAGACGTCAAAAGACAAATCAAAAGACAAATTTAAAAAGCAGGCAACATATCCTAAGGGTGTTTCAACATTATTCAAGTAGGAATATTGGAACCACCCAACTAGAAAATGCCGAAAAAGTGGAAACTAAAAATACCACAAGCACAACAATTTCAGAAGTTGGCATATAAAGAAAATGTGATAACTGTGATATTAATGATACAAGATGAGTATTATAACTGTTATGTCATCATACATATAGCGTGTGCATATTTTACCAAGCCGTGCATTCAAAGATACCACATTCAGGCTTTGCATATCAGATATTACTCTAATAGATAAATATTTACGCAGCCATCCTTTGCTTATCTTTAGCATCCAGACGAATTGCAAATCAGAATAAACGTTACATATCACCAATTCTAGGTTCCTTTCTTTTATCGTTATCTTGATGTTTTCAATAGTTTATCTGACATGTTATCAAAATAAGGTCGTGATATAAATTGAACGTATTACTGTTGGAGATACCTTCTTTTGTGTAATTTTCAATTAGTTGTATCCGCATTTAACCAAAGAAAAACAAATCTTCAGCAAGAATTCCTAAATAACTAAGCAAATGAACAGAAAATACTTGAATTATTCTGATAAAAAATATTCTAATGTTATCATTTTTTTATGATATTTCATAGACATATAAAAACATCTGTTGTAAGCACCCGTGTATAACGGACATTTTCTTAAATTCTGCTTGTGTATGCCCTTCCGTAATATAAGGTTGACAAAATAAGTTATGACATTTTATTGGCGACATGAAAATATCTTTTCGTTTCTATTTAAGGTCCAGACAAAATTACATAGCTTCCAAACATGTCACATTATATATAAGATATGATTAATCCTTTGACAATTTGTATCGTACCTTGTGTAAATACATAATATAAAATCCTGCAATTATATTCCATGAAAGAAGACCAGTTGCTACACAATACTCGGTTTGCTTGTTCATCTTGTTTACCATATTTGATCGAGTTTGATCCCGACCGATTATGAATTTTTCAAAGGCTTCAAAAGACCAGACAATTATTAAAACATTGAAATAGAGCAATTATAACAACTATCACACATCACTTTACAAATTATGTATACAGATCTGTAAAAAGTGTGAAATCTCAAGTGCAATGAAATCACTAAAATGTGTCAATTTTTATAAAATTGCAATCTCAGTGCACTGGTAACTTGGTGAAAAAGAGATCTCTTCCAGATTTTTAAAATATGATATTTGTTTGTATCACACTTGTTTTTATGAACATTATACGAGGGGTGTTCAAATATGAATGCAACTAGGCAAATATCTCGCTTTTAACCACGTTCTGCATGGACTTTGTACATGTATCGCATAGATGGTACTAGTAGTTAAAACTCTCAATTGATTCAATACATGTGTAAATCAGTTCAGTCTAGCTTTGACAATAGCTCGATTACTCGTGTATACTAAAGCTTAAATGGTGAAAAAGGTATCATTTTATTGACCAAATACGGTCCTATATCAAGAACCGCTGTCTTCTTGGCATACAGGCGAAAGCCATTTAATGAAATATGTCGTGTTCATGGGAACAATGACCTTTCTTTTTTCATCTGTAACACGGTGTGTAAGAAATTTTACAGTGGCGTGGATTCAGTAAAACTTGCTCGGGTAAGAATGTCCAAACAATTGTTAAAATAGTTCCCTAAATACAACAATCGATCTTTCGCAAATATCATTTCTGGCGATGAGACGTTGGTTCTTTTTTACGAGCCCAAGCGAAGGTACATAACACAATATGAACAACCAAAGGAAGTCAAACACCGACCTTGCATAGCAAAACGCGCCATGAGCGCAGAAAGGTAATGTGTGTAATTTTCTTTACCAATTAAGGTCTTGCTATTCAAACTGCCTTACCAAAGGATAAATGCCAAGTTTTACAAAGGCACGATCCTTCATAAATCCTTCATACATTAAGGAAATATTTTACAAAATAGATAAATACAGAATCCCTAAAGAAAGCCCAACACGGCAAAATTGAAAATGTTGCAGGCTCGGTTCAAACCGTCAAACCGTCGACCAGCAACTGGTCTCCGTGGTGTTAGATTATTGAATGACAATGATTCGTCACCCAAAGCGGCCATTGTAAGATAATATCTGAAACAGGAAAAGGTTGTCGAGCTAATTCAACGTCCAAGATCTTGCCCCATGTGACTTTTTCCTATTTCCGAGACTCAAAAAACATCAAGAAAATATTAAACGCGAAAAATCTCGATTTGGCTATATATATTCCTCGAAATGTTTAAAAATTTGATTAAAAAATAGATAAATAAAGAATCCCTAAAGACTAATACTTTGTATATCACATGGTGGTGAGTATTTTTATATATTAAGGTAATTATTGTTGCACTATTTGTTAAGCAGTTCTGAAAATTGACCCAGTTGATTTCATATTTAAACACCCCTCGTGTTATATAAATTCCATACATATTATTTATTTATAAGATGAAATGTCATATTCTCCCCACATCTATTTATGATTTCCGTCTGGTCATAGACAACTATTCCGAAATACTATATAATAAGAATCTGTGGCAACTTACACGTTTGTATTTGTAGGAAGTCCTATTTGATGTCCAGACAAGATCCGGAAAAGCAGTAAATTGAGGTTTCATGCTTATGAATAATTCGCTTATGTAGCATCAAGTCACTTTTGTACTTCTTTTCTAAGGATTGATTTGTATCTGCGTTCCGTACCATTGAAGTAATGTAATATTCATCTATTAGAATACTAAGCGATGTTGTTACATAAAGACGTATTGCATTGCGCTATATCTTATCGAAGCCAGATAGTTGTGTTTTTTTATTCTGTGCTGAAGATTAAATGACGAATTCTCTGAAATTGTATTCATGATATTAGTAATTGTTTGCTGAATTCTTGAATTCTCGTTTTAATTCCGCAGTGATAGCGCTGTGCCTTAATGAAGGCAATATTGAAGTGTATTACAAAAAACTCTCTATAATTGAATAATGAATAATTGATAAAGTAACAGAAGGGACAAAAAAACATTTGCACTCTTTACTAAGGCGACAATCAACAATTTTTTAAATATTAAGATGCAATTCTACACAATTTGATATAAATCGTTTTTCATAAATATTTGTTATTTATTATTTATTGAATTACATACATTCTAATAAGCATTTAATCGTTAAAAGGACTTTGTTATTTATTCATTTATAAATTATTTTGTCTCTGTCTTTTGATGATGATTCCTGAATATGTGTTTGCAAATATGTAGAATCATTGTAAACTATTCATTTAAATATTAATAAGCATCAAAATTAGTTCCAGTAATCTACAATGTGCTGCATTTTATCTACATAATGTCTAGACAAGATAAGGGAAAACAATCACATTATTTGGAAACAAGTCAATTGAAAAGGAGATAAAGTTCCGTTGTGTGCCATGTACAATTATTATATCATATGACCTGGAACCATTGTTACAATTTTATCCTATTCTAGGAACGATACTCTACCAAATTATTAATGGTATTGCCTTACCTACAGGAATGTAGTTAAGCACACAGAAACGTTTCTAAAAATATAACATTTCTCCGTAAATGAGCTTATAAACGGGTGTTGACTGCTTTCTCAGTGGTGTTTTGTTATATATCAGATATCAGCGTAGGTAGAATAATAAGTACTTGTCAATGGCAATTTAAACTGATATTATCCCTAGTGATATTTAGGAATCTAAAACAAAATTATAAGTTGCAGTTTTTTTACATTTACTATTTTAATCATAGAAACTGATTGTAAACTGATACCTCACTAAAGATTAACTTAAAATGCAGTTTTCTTTTTTCGATACAAGAAGTTCTTATGACAATCGGCTTCCTTTTATCATATTGTAATTTGTTTTGACAGTGTTGACAATATTTCTCTGGGAAGGCTGGTTTTAGTTTGATTATCAAAATGTCAGGCATAATTAAATTATGAATTAGTGATGAAGCTGAAGAGAGAAATGATTTATTTTTTAACATAATAATGGACTCATTTGTAGGAAACATTTTCAACAAATTTGTGGAAATAGTACACTCATTACACAATATTGCGTTATCATAGCAAGAGAAGTGCAAATATATGCACAACTAAATTATTCATCGATTTATGGTCCAATGGTAAAGAACATGTCTTGAACAACAGTATTTAAAAATTCTTATAATTCGGATAAATCATGATAAAAGTTGCTTGTGTCAAGCAAATAGTTCAACAAAAACTCGTACTCTTTGATCATTCTGCCAAAAATAGAATTCTCGTACTTTGTGTCCATTCTGCTAAAAAAAGCATTCTTACCAGACAAAAATATATATTTTCTCATTTGTTTATTTGCCCTGATGAAAATAGATACCGGTAGGCAATTTATATTGAGAAAATCCAGTTAATGTCAGTTATATTTTAGTATAACATGTCTTGTTCCGGCACTTTTTTATTATTTTGTTCATGATATTGTTCATTTTGCATTGTAATAGATTGTGTAACAATTATTCTACACAGAAACAAACAATAACATTAAATCACATATGAGGTTCAGAACGTTTGATAATATTGAATATTTTCACAGATAAAAATTTAATTATAATAGAAATACAATGTATAATTATTTCTCTCCTTTCAACATATAGTTCATGATATGAAAAAGACTTTTTAAGTAACCAAGAAACCATATAACTATTCTAATGATAGCAATTATTTTTTCATTATGAGGTTATTACTTTCCATGTAGCATTTTATAAAGTGTGCAAATAGTTTTGCCTTTTGTGAACGTAAACAATAAACAAACCAACTCACTCACAAAGTATCGTATCATTTTCCTGGCTAATTATATCACTAATTGAAAATTAACTATTTTACCCAAACTATTGATAATTACAAGACGGCATTCTTCGAATATATCAAATGGATATTGTAAAGTAATAGCAATTGTATTGAAGGATACCACTTATGTAAAAACGCTTTATTACGGGATTAAAATGGATATTTCTATAAAGAGCCATAATAAACTCATTGTCCTGAGTAATATTTATCGCAGAGTTATTTGAAAAAGTGCCACACAACTTCACATCAAGTTTCATTTTCTTATAAACGGTTGGGACATATATATTTTTTTTACAAATATTCACAACTATAAGATAATGTGTCCGAAGTGAATGACAACTAGGGTAGAAACAAATCTAACGTTTCTAAACGAGTTAATTCCAGTTGTTGAAGATAAAACGATTATAATGTATAACAAGAAAATTGTTAAAACAAATTGTTACCCATATCTCAGGCATCATATTTACAAGACATACAATATTACAATCACAATAATCAGTGAAGTGAAAAATCGAGGTAGACGGATAATGTTCAGTGAATTATTAGTCTCGTGTGTCTCTTTGAAATCAAAGTTGCGTGACACTACTTGGACATTCATGGTTATGCCCCCATACATAGGAATAAAATAAAAATGCAATTACAATCATTGAACTAAATCGTAGTTTGAATATGGAGAACATGTGTCTGGTACAAGAAAAAGCTTCCTTTGTAAAAATAGTTTGTCGTTTAATTTTGCCGCATTATAACCGAATTTAATTTGAATAAAAATGTTCACACATTTCTTATCAATAATTCCAATTATATTTTATTCAATTTGCAACTTTTGAAATACTTAATAACTATTAAACTCCACAATTATTTCAATTTCCCTCTTTGCCATGAAAAAATCGTATTTGTTCATATAAAAAATCATTGCTGCACTGATTATGACAACATCAACCATGTCAATTTCGGAGAACCATTAAAAAAAATGAAGAAACATTAGAAAGTTAATAATTCACTTACAATAGACATTTTCTATAATGATATACCGTTGTTGATTTTACAAATTTCACTTTTAAATTAAATTATCAAACCTTTGACAAAAAACTAAATATAAACGCTTGCTTTTAAATGTACAGTACATGTACATTTCACTTATAAACTCTTTGGCAAAAAATGAATAATTTACAATGATATGGAAAGAACAAGAAGGTGATTGAAGTCATGGAAAAGTATTTTCCAATTTCCTTAAATTATAATTGTTTACTTAAAACTTTCAAAATATCACAAAATTAGAACAATTTACACTGACTTTGCTTTAATTGGATATTCTAAAATGATGATAGTATTAATTATTTTTGAAACTAAAATACCAGTTTTCTCAATAACTATAATCCAGAAATGGCAATAAAATTGAATTTGACAGTTATAACTTGAACCTGTCAGAGTCGTTTAAAAGCCTTCATTAATGTGGATGATAAATTACAATGATTTTGAAAATTGTGAAGGTTAAATGAAAATAATGGTCCCTTTACGTCACTTAAAGTATTGTATAACATTCATCGTGGCAAGTGTAATTGCAGCAACTTTCGGTAAAAATATTAAGTGCTCTATTTGGCCCCAGTGCAAACAGTGAAAACAAGGAATATTTTGAAATGATAAAAGTATTGCATATAAAATTTGATTAAGTGAATTGACGACTAATGGTAAGGAATTGCTATAATATTTAGATATCATGAAACATATCATTAATGTTATATATAAACGTGAATATAAAGTTTACAAATTCGTTAAAATGCTTATTTCAAGAGTTATTCGTGTTACAATACGTTTTAAACATGTACGTATTCCCTAAATTAATGTTTTCATCTTACAATTAATGCACGTGTTAACTTTACATTATTTTATGTGTAATCATTATACAAAAAAAATATCTCATATTGATGACGTAATACTTATTGATTGATTAACCATTGAAATTGATATTACTTGATATTTCATCATTATACAGAAATATAACTCATACTATTTATCATGCGGAAAAACCCTCAATTGGAACGCCGGATAGCCACGATCATTTTTTGCAAATTACGAGTTCGGTCACAAGAAATCAAAATCTGTTCCAAAGAATATTGAATACTTACTCGCATTTTTAGCTCGACTATTCGACAAGAATAAGTAGAGCTATTGTAGTCACCCGAGCGTCGGCGTCAGTGTCGGCGTCGGCGTCTGTGTCGGCGTAACCACTTATGTTAAAGTTTTTGTAATAGTTCAAATATTTTCAAAGTCCATTGACATATGGCTTTGAAACTTTGCACACTTGTTCACCATCATGACCCCAACCTGTATACAGGAGGAGGTAACTCCATCAAGCATTTTGACAGAATTATGTCCCTTTTTCGACTTAGAATTTACGTTAAAGTTTTTGTAATAGTTCAAGTATTTTCAAAGTCCATTGGCATATGGCTTTGAAACTTTACACACTTGTTCACCATCATGACGCCAACCTGTAGACAGGAGGAGGTAACTCTATCAAGCATTTTGACAAAATCATGCCCCTTTTTCGACTTAGAATTTACGTTAAAGTTTTTGTAATAGTTCAAATATTTTCAAAGTCCATTGACATATGGCTTTGAAACTTTGCACACTTGTTCACCATCATGACCCCAACCTGTAAACAGGAATAGGTAACTGTATCAAGCATTTATTTTTACTATCAAGCACTAAGAATAGTCGAGCGTTGCTGTCCTACCGACAGCTCTTGTTATATTAATGATAACAGAAACAAAGCAAAATATTGATTTGTAAGTGTAAAGCTGTTTATTTCAAATATATGTTACAATTCAATTGATATGCAAATGCTTTTTGTATTTTCAATTTAATGTACAAGATCACACAAAAAACTAAAAGATGAAAAGCAAGATCAACAAAGAGGGGTGATATTTAATGAACGCTTCACATAGCACGACAAGGAACACCGACAAGGAGCCCAGCAGGACACAAATACTATAGAGACTGATTAGAAGTAAGTGCACTATTCTTAGAATCCTAAGCACAATAAAGTGATATAATCATTGTGTGATTACTAGCTATCTGCAAAGTATATATATCTACAATACATGTATATCTAGATCTTTATGCACATTCTCTGTGAAAATAATGTTCAAATAAAACTTAACTTTTTGTTTAACTTTGAGGACTCTATCCGTAAGTCATGCAGTGTTCTTTGAATTTCTAATGACAAAATGTTTCAATTTTGGATTGTTTGGTTCTGTTTAATCTCTATTTTACTTGTCCCGATGGTCTAATGTGGCTGTATTGTGTCGGGGGCAGCGTTTTGCGTCGTCCTGCCTTCTTTATATTTGTTCTGTTATACCAGGGAAAACATCAAACTAAACTATCACTCTTTGCTAGTCAGCAATAGTGATTTAAACTAAATAATCTGATTCTGCATATAAACATCCTTGTTTATGTTTAAAAGTCCAATATTTTTTTAATCAGTAAAAGAAGAGTAACTAGATGAAGTGATCGTTGCAAATGTTCAGATATATTAAGTTGTCAAGAAATATTCTAGATGATAAAGATGACGATTCTATATGATATAAAGAAAAAGTGTTAGTTCAGACAAAAAGACAAACGATAATGTTACTATTGCCAGTAGCATGTCACAAAGAAGGCGATGAATGAGTTTGACCAAACATTTTATTTTCGTTTATCAACAACAAGATAGTATAAAAGAAAATGTTCCGAACCGCTTCTCGTATATAAATATTTGGACTTACATGAAAAGTACCGATTGAACTATTTATAGAAAGAAAGATTAGTTTACGATTGCATATAAAAGAAAAATGACACTTTAAACATCGAATTTATTACTTATTTCATGTCTTCACACTATGAAATAAATATGTTTTGTCATCATTTTATCATCATTTCATATCTTTTTATGTTTCTATTCTAAATTCGCAGAAAAGCATAATGCGGTTATTGTAATTTCTTGTGTGTAAATTGCGATCAATCAATCATATTTTAACACATTTATGCCTGTTTAGGTAACAAAGATGTTAGATAAGTTGCTATAAAAATAAATAATGTCTGCCTTTTTCAATATTAAGGCTGATAAAAATCAAAGGATGCAACATTTATCATTCGCTTTTATAATGATACTTGCTTAATTATTTCATTTCCGTTAAATGTGCAATATGCTAATTGTTCAATAACATCCAGTGTACGCTGCTATGATGATATCATCACAAAATTGATTTACAATTATAATGGAATAATTCGTTTGGAGCAGAATACTATACTAGTGTCGTTTTCGAAGATTTCTTTATATTTATGTTCGTTAGAGGGTAGTGATCAGCACTTTGTATTATTCTAAAACTTATTAACTTTTGAACTAAGTTTTATTTTTCAATATATTAATACTATAATTATGAAATATGTGAATAATAAATTATAATCATTATTAATATAGAACATTAAAAGGTGTGTACATTTTAGCGGTACACATTGTTGTATCATTCTATTTGGATATTCCCATGTTATCTGCCAGATGCCTAAACAGTTTTTTGCTAAATTTTCATGTTCATAGATGCTTATAAATTCATAAATATAATTAAACATAAAATAAATGATTTATTAAGTTTAATTTTTTAACATCGTGGATTTTCATTTCAGAAATTATACAAATGTGAAGGAATTTTTCATTCAACGATAAATAATTAATCAACATGGACACAATTTTAAGTATTTATTTTGTCTCTGCTTTGGATGACTGAAAATTCGTTCCAAAATTTAAAATTTTATCAAATCAATCACTGATTTACTGATAGGAGTTACTGATTTGTCATCAAATTGATAAGGTTGCGGTTGTTAAACTAATGCAGTTTGGCACTAAATGTTGTTAAGCTTAAATATGTAATGCAAATCGAATCTCAATTGTCTCTTAAACATTGGAAGGGATATTCTTAAACAAACAGTTGTAAGATTTACAAGTTAAGATAACAATTTCTAGAAATATCAGTACCAAAACATGCTTTAATGGTTCTGACCTATTATAACATAAAAAAATCATAGCAATAAACATTCGCTATCACATAGGTAATTCAAAATGACATGTCATATATGATTTACATTTTCAATCGTTTCAATATATATTTTGAAATATTTGAAAATCGTTTACAAACATATGTTTTGTTCCATATACCTTCTCAAAAAATATTTAGTAATAAAATGTATAATGCTTAAATAAGAAGTAAGAAATAAATGCAAGAAATATTATATATATATAAAATTGTTTTCACAATTGCTATAGAGTCTCCTTGTAAACATATAATTAACATCGTTTGATTACAGAACGATATGTTACATGGCACAGTATACACACAGTTGGAATACAAAGTGCTATTAGATACTGTAAGTTATTTTAAAAAGGGAACAAATTATTTGACCAGTTAAAGGGAATACAGCTTCCCAGACATGTACTGTTGTATTAAAATTGCACAAAATCAGTGATAATGTCCTTGACTATAATAAAGGTATTAGCTCAAATATGAAAATAATATATTTTCGTGAGATTAACATATTAAAGAGAGAATATTAGATTTCGGAAATCAGATACATAATAATTATATATATTATTATATATTCAGTTCCGTTTTGACTGATATGCGCGTACAAAACACATGTAAATATTGTAATTAAACTAAATTATTATATGTCTGGAAACCTTTCATTTCTGTTTTAGTTTAACCAATGTATTACATGACAGACAATATTTGTTTCAATTATATAAAATATATTTATTTAGTCTTTAATTCCCCGGACCCAGACAAAGGTATGGCTGTTTCAGATGAGGTCTACCGAAAATGAAGCAATCACTTTGAATCCCTATCATAAACACATTTAAATGATAAAAGAATCGTTAATAAACTCACCAATGTAATTCCCTTTTGCTCAATCAAACCGAGTTTGCAACATTTTCAATTATGCCGTGTTGGCCTTTCT
The DNA here is from genome assembly GCF_026571515.1 of Ruditapes philippinarum. Lineage (NCBI taxonomy): Eukaryota > Metazoa > Mollusca > Bivalvia > Venerida > Veneridae > Ruditapes > Ruditapes philippinarum. Next base: position 89,792 of record NW_026866517.1, on the reverse strand, counting down.
TTAGAGATTCTTATTTTCCCTATTTTACACACATTGAGTTTTGCTTTGCAACATTTAATTAATGCCAATTTGCAAATGTGTTTCCTTGTACATGGAAAGTTATTTGATGATAGCAAAATTATAATATTGAATAATTTAGTTTGTAAATATTTGTTTATTTTCCTTCCTATACTTTCCTGTCGTACATTTGTTCTAATTAAACTCAATTTGTGTGAAATATCTAGATAAGAAAAATTGTCGTCATCGATAGGTCATGGTGTTAAAGGACAGATATCAATGTCATTGTCGAGAGTTTGTGTAGTGCTGTGGTTTATGACAAGTATCAGTGACAACTTGCAACTTCCGAGTCTGCTTCATCGGACCAACCAGTACTGGTGTCATATGAAGAAACAAGGTCGTGACCCGAGTAGGGCTCGAACCCATGATCTCTGCGATGAGAGGCAGACACCTTAACCACTTGGCCACCGCTACCCTTTGTTTTGCTGCATGTTTTGATACATTGTATTTTATACTTCGGAGTTGGCATAATATTAAATGGTCGGAGGGGATAGAGTGTCACGGTGCAATTTAATGACTTTTTCAAGGTCGGAGCAATTGATAAAAACTCGTAATATAATACATATTAAACAGTTGTTCATATACTGTAAAATAAACTGTTAAGTGCGAATAAGAAAAGAGTCATATACTTACTTTTGATACATTTTTCTTAGAGTGTTATTTCAGAATATATAACTATTAGAATCAGTTAACTGCCAAGAGTATAAAGTTTGAATTTAAAAACTATTAAATACGTAACATTATTAGATAATGTTGTAAACTAATAATGCGTAATGTTTTACATGTTATAATCATAATTGAACGATCAGTATTTACGCATTTAACTTTTCAATAAGCTAACATTCTATGCGGCCTGCATAGTTTTATCCCCCATTTACGTCACATCCGGTAAGGGAAGTAACTCTTCCCTGACTGTTATCGCTTAAATGAAAGGGTCTATACATGTACAATTTGTCAAATAGTTATTTTGGTGATAAAACTACGGTTACCCTTTCTGGTCATCTCAGACTTGTTACACACATATACTAACTAAGCCAGTCTCTTCCGTAATTATATGTTTCTCTTTCTACCTATCCTAAAGGACATTCACGCCCTATAACCTTTTCATCATATGAATTCAAGTATAGTTCGGCTGCTGCGAAATGTCACTGCAATATTATCATAAAATTATTTCACTGTCTTCAGAAAAGCATGAAATAAATATGACCATGTAGACAGGTAGACATTAATCAGAAGCAAGCACGCACACCATTGAAGTATTATCCTGTTTATAATTTACACTTAGCCATCTATTATTTGCTGTTTATTATTGTGACTGTATTACACTCATATATGAGTTATTTAGTGCATTCAATAATTAGATAATTTACAATTCCTTACTACCATTTGTATCACGTGTAACTATAATCAGAAGCAAAATAAAAAAGCAATATATTGGACATATAAAATACAAACACCAATGCCAAGTCACGTAAACGATTATTTAAGTACAATGAATAACAAGACTTCTATATAATCGGTTCTGATTTTGTAATACTTATCAATTTGTATACAAGATCAATATTTAGCGTTGTTTTGGGATACTTTGGATGTTTTGGCAATATTTATATAAAGTTTACTGATTCAAAGACACCGTGTATTTGTCATTTGCCTGAATACAGAGAAAATAAATGCACGTTTCGCTTGAAATCTCGTTTCTGATGATTTCTTTTAGTAATAATGTCCTTACGCTGATAGTAGGCACTGATAATCTTAAACTATCATAATTGTAAAATTGTCTGATAAAATACTGCCATTTTCACATCTAACACATATCAGTACAAACGTTACACATTTTAATCATATCAGACAAATCAGGGAGTCTTCCCTCTAAAGCATTTAGAGGGAAGACCTTTAATTACATATTCATACGTTACAATGTTAAAGGGTAAATCGTTCAATATCGAAGGAATTCTTTTCAATATAGAAATAAAATGACTAGATAGAAAGTCAACACCAATAAAAAAAAAATACAGAAAGTCAACACCAAAAAATACCAAAACAAAAACAGCAACAACAAAAACAAATAAATAAAAAAAAATCATGTGTTATGAAATAATTACATGTACAATGTAATACAATCACAACTTATCCCCACACCTTGCAGCAAATAAACAACAACACACTATTAATCTTTTAATGTAGAAAATGTATTTATTTAATTCCGTTTGTGTTTCAGGAAATGTTATAAAGATCAATGTGAACTAAAAACATTCTAACACGACCCGCACTTTTCCCTATTGAACATAGAAGAACCGAAAGTGTGTGTTATTATGCAACAAAGTCTCTGTTGACGTCTATATTTAGACATGTGACGTAATCATTATACATCTGACGTAACCACTAAAAAAATGCGACGCGCTGAAAATAAATACGGAAACAAATCAGGAACAATTTAGCTTAATATCAGTTACGGCAGCATTCATTTGTGGATGTCGTGTTAGAATCGAAATAATATATCAAAATCGGTGATTTTATTATCTTGATAACATCACTGTTTGTCGTTCGGACGCGCATCATTATATCACTCGGGCTACGCCCTCGTGAAATAATTTCTCGCATCCGAACTCCAAACAGTGATGTTATTGAGCGATAAAATCACTGTTTGGGATATATTAATTCTAAGTATAGCCTTTGACCGTCATTATTCAATGAATATCTCATTATCACAAACATAACTCAAGTTTCAAGATTCCTCAATTTTTACTACATTACGTTTATGACATGTTACAATTTTCCCAAACATTTCCTTGAATAATGTTATTTTGAAGCTACATGATAATATACATTCGTCATTTACTACATATGGCTGTCTGTTATTTTTTCTAGATTTAATTTTTTTTTACATTTCTAACTTTACAAAACTTCTCTCCGATTAGTTTATTTTTATTTGATTCTTTGCTTACTTGCTAAATTACTTGTTAACCAACTTTCCTTTAGTTGTTTGCTTGCTTGTTCCTTACTTACACTTGTTTGCTTACACTTATTTGCCCTGCTGACTCTGCCCAGTTATAGACTGCACTCCGGGGCCTTTCTCCTGCTGCCGCTGTTTACTCATCTTAAGTACGACTTTCGTCCGGAAATGTCTACGTCCCAAGTAGATGGAGTAGGATGTTTTTGATAGGTTGGATTAATCGGCAATGGCATAAAATAGTTCTGATTAGATGTCTAGACGATCATTCTATTTCGACATGTCATAAAATAAATGAAAGATATATTTGTCGGCAATAAAAGGTTGTTAAGGCTTCAATTATGTCTCTTTTTATTATTCTAACTGATTTGGATAGATACTTCTTTCCACGAACAAACTGAAAAACGTTCTTCAACTTCGTTTTGTTTTAAGAAAGTGACATAGGTATTTACGTAATAACTCTCCATGTCATATAAATAGCAAATTATGTGACTATATAGCATAACCAAAATGAATTTCCCGGGAACTCATGTGATGATTAAGAATAAAATTCAGGAGAAATTATTAAGTACTGTATGAACTTAATCATTTCCTTGCGATAAATCAAATGTACAAATCAAATCAGACGTTGTTATACTTAATAACACGTAACGGTGAAAATAAACTACGTGAGTTAAGTACATTTAATATTTTGATCTTTATTATCAAATGTCAAGTCGCGCTTAATTGTACATGTCTTCTTTTTCAAATTTAGCGGCTTCATTTCTTAGTAGGAATTTGTTGTAAATAATGAAAATGTCAGCTTTATGTCACATAATATAGCGAACTTGATTTTTGTGCCATTGAAATAAAGTTGTTTATTAATAGCTAGATGTACTTTCACGTGAGCTTACGTGACATCGCTTGTTTTCACATTCAATACTAAAATGGCACATCCAGTGATCTTTGCGTTTATTGAACGCAACCTTTTCTTGTTGATCTTGTTTATCATATTTTAACCGTATTCGCAGGTATTGGCGTCGTAAAACGATTTGATAAGATATATTTCTGATAAACTTGAATAAATCTCCACCCCATCTCCCACAAAATGGTTAAATGCTAATCTACATTTTTTATGCTTCTTAGACTTGTTAAATACAGGTATAAGTATTTTTAAAAAGGGCAATAAACGTTAAATAAACCATAAATTTTCAACAGTAATTTACTCCTTACATAATCGGAGTAGCAATATGTTTTCAAATATATAATTTGGTAAAAAATAAAGCAGTTGTGATCAAATCGTATTGACAAACACATTCACAAGTACTTAAATGAAATGTAAAGTTTATTGATTTGTAAAAATTGGTATAACTGTTATTATATCATTTCAATTAAATCAACCATAGATCTTTGAAAATAGCAGAAATACATAAATCAGTTTCTTAAGAGAAACAGAATTTTATTTCTCATAAAAGTAATCAAGTTAATAAATGTTGTTATTTAAAATCGGAAAATTTGTCTTTGAAGTTTGGAATTAAACCTTGAGAACACCTTTTTTCCCTCTATGTGATTGTAAAATCGATATATATTTTCAGTTGTGTACAGCTTAGTAAAGTTGTTGCTTGTTAGGCAATGGCAAAAGCAGGGGAACTGTCATTGTCATTGAACGTTTATTATAATAAAAGTGTACAACGTAGTTAATATATTACTATCATATAGTTTAAAGGGAAGGCGATCACAAAAGTTTATGCCGTGTCACGTAGTCTATTAGTAAAATGCACGAGTAAAGCGTTTTGGGAATACAAATTGTTTTCAACAGATTTTACATTTCTTCCCATATTCCTGGGAAGAATAAGTTGTATCGAAACTTTAAAAATTATCAGTTCAAAATGCAGTGGTAATCTACACAAAGTTAGGTACTTAGTTAGGTAGTTATAAACCGATTATTCTTTTAATAGTACTAAGCAATTTTTTAAAAAGTATAGCTTTATAACTTCTTTTCCTTTATTTCTCTTTTCCTTTCTCATTCCATCATTACTGGATTTACGCGCAATAGTTAGACATGCTTTAAGTAAGAAAGAAAAGAAAAAAACGATAAAAAAACACACGATATTTTCTTGAAAGATTAAATTTCATCAATGAGTAAGCATACCTTTATTGACGCCAACGTTTCCGAGAATGAAAAGCTTCTACGCTATCAATATGCTGTATACCTTAAGACATAATGGTTAGTTACGTCAATGCAGTGTATATATTGATATTCTTCTTTGACTGGTGTAAATTGCAGCAAGTGCGCGTGATTAAAGATTATTGATTTATTAATATATGTCCTATCCTTATAAAAAATTGCAAACGAAAATAATCATTACATACATGTATAAACAATGCTAGGATCTATTCCTATATTTTAATCATGAAGTTGTCAACAGTTTATGTGATATGTAAACAAAATAAGGTCGTGATACAAAAATACAAACATTTTATACGTATTATTGTTGGAGATACTTATTGCTTTGTAAATTTTAATACGAAAATCAAGGTCAGCAAGGAAGGATTGCATTCAATGAACGCATCTTTCAACACATATTCATCAGCAAGGAGCCGAGCAGGACACCAAACAGGACAGGCCTTAAGAATACTAAATCAAGTAAAACTTTTATTGGTTTATGATGAGTAGTATACGCAATTAACCAAAGGTCAAACAGATCTTTAGAAAAAAATTTTATATCACTAAGCGAGTGTACAGAAAATATCAGAATTATACTGATAAAAGATATTGCTTCTGTCGTCAATATTTCAATACATTTTGTATTCAGATGGAAATATCTGATGTTAGTGCTCGCCAATCTTTTTTAAGCAAATCACCGACGAGAATTATTCAAATTTTCAGGTTTCAAATCTTAATAGAACAGATTTTATATAAACTGGACGTTTTATATTATAAAACGCAAGTGGGCGGAGCTATGTTTCGAAGAGCGCTAAAGTGCAATATACGCATGTGCAGAGATCTTGAAGTTTACTCCTCCTACTAATCAATATTTATGCATCATATTTTTCCGTACACGCACATGACTGTATATCGTCACTACGGCATAGAATTAAAAAAGACGTTCATTGAAATGAAAACAGGCAAAATAACAGTAAAAATGTTTTATTACTTACGGAACCAGTATCATTTTATAATTTCCAAATAAAAAGTTCACTTTATTCCAACAATTTTTGTCACTTTAATCCAAACATTTAACACAATGTTTTTATGTATCCATACTTATAAATTTGTTTCGACCATAGTTTACCATATAAGATCTATTTTCTTATTTTTCTCTATTTTATAATATTGTACGGTTTTCCTTTTAATAATTGTTGGGGCATATTACTGAGCACACTGTCTAATAACAATTTAATGCACAGAAGAGTTCAAACTATTCTCTAATTAAGAACGAAATACCGGTCTGAGGCTTAGGTTTCTCGTCTATTACCAACTGCTGGCTAGGAATTTGCATTAGTTGCGTAAATGTCAAAGAATTGTTCTCAAATTCGAAATCTTCATTGAAGAATTGAGGCAGTTCTTGGTCGAGGAGATCGAAATCACCGCTATCATTTTGAGCCTCCATATTGCCTGATTTACCTAGACAGAATGCGGGAATTAGCTATGCAAAACACGTGACCTGAAAATGTGTACCGCTACCGTCTTCCAAATATGGGTATACACATATAGGCTATCGTGTGACGTCACGCAGTGTGTTGGGCGGGAAAAAAATGGACGGAGCACTAAGCCGGTTAGAGTGCATATTAGATGTTCTTCGTAAATAAGAAAACTACAGTCGCTCCTTTTTAGCTTTCTTATTTACGAAGAACACCCAATATGCACTCTGACCTATACTTAGAACATGTTTGTACTCGTACAATTTTCTTAAATTCTGCATTTGTATGGCTTTTCGTAATATCACATTTACAAAATAGGTTGGGAAAATAAAAAGCAAACAAAATAATACAGCAAAACAACGAAGGTGGTATTGAAATCAATTTATGACAACATGGAAATATCCTTTTGATTCACTTTGAGGTCCGGACAATATTCCAGAGCTGATGAACATATTGGTTTATAGATTGGATAAGATTTATCGACATCTGTTATATATTAAAACCGTGCAATAATATTTCAGGGAATGAATACCAGGTTGTAATAATTTATAATAATGTTAAACAGCTGTTACACATCACTTAACACATGAAGTTGTGACCTACGAATCTGGAAAAAATTACATAACTCGAGGGTAATAAATCACTAGCACAATAGACTCATTGAAATTGCAATTTTGGTCTGTTTGGAAATCTCTTCCACATTTTCTTTATCACACTTGTTTTTTTTTTTTTTTATAAACGTTACATTATATTGATATAAATTGTATACATATTTGTTATCTACGTAACATAAAATGGCATATTATCCGAAAGTGTGTTCATGAAATTCGTCTGGTCCCGAAATACTATTATGATAAGAGTCTACGGTAACATTTAACATGTTTCCATTTGTAGGAAGTCCTATTTGATGTCCAGACAAGATCCGGAAAAGCAGTAAATTGATGTTTCATGCTTATGAATAAGTCTAGGTCTCTTTTGTGCTTCTGTATTATTCCCCTATTAGAATTCTCAAGTCGATGCTGTTACATAAAAGACGTATTGCAATTCGCTAAATCGTACTCAAGCCAACTATCTTTTTATTCTGTGTTGAAGATTATGGGATTTATTCTTCGAAAATGTATTCATGATATTAGTAACTGTTTGCTGAATTAATTTGTGCTCGTTTTAATTCCGTAATGATAGAGGCTTCCCTCAATGAAGGTAATATTGAAGTGTTTTACAAACATACTCTACATAATTGAATATTGAATAATTAATGAAGTTAAAGAAAAGGAAAAATACAATTGCACTCTGTTTTCTTTTATAAAATGTCATTCAACAAATTCGATCATTAGAATGCCTTCCTGTACAATATGAAATGAAACGTTTTGCATATTTGAACTACATTTTTGTAAGTTGTTTTAAATGATAAATTTTTGTTCCATTTTTTTATAAAGTAGATTGAAAAAAAACGGATAATTGTAGCATGAGCAAATTTATAAACCCAAATAAACATAATATTCATTTTGTTTACTGTCGTTAAAGCAAATGAATAATTATATTTCTGTTTTTTTTTTTCAAATGTATTTTTTTCTTCAAGACAGGCAGATGATATATTTAATCTGACATTTGATTGTTTCCTTTTATCAGATACTGAAAATTAAAACCCCAAAATGTTGTTGTGTTGTTACAAATCAGGTTATTCAGGTGACTAATTCCGTTAGTTCATTTCTTACACATTTTATTCACGACGTTTATATCATATAGCTATATGTTCTCTATGAAGAACGTCCGAAATACGCATTGTTGAGATAACATTATTTTTTACATAAGAATATATAGTTTTGCAAATTTACACTGTCAGTAAAAACGTTTATTTCCAAAAAATTCTTTTGTCCGTCGAAATGATAAAACATGTTTTAAAAATATTAATCCTAACTAATCAATTACGTACATTTAAAGAAAAAATGTAATAATTTAAACTAATTTGTTATTTATTCCGATATAAATGTGTTTTTGGTTTTTGATGATGATCCCCGAAATATTTGTAAATTTGTAGATTCATTTTAAACTATTCGTTTGAATATTGGTAAACATCTCAAGTAGACCAAGTTATCTACAATGTTCTGCATTTTATCTATGTAATGTCTAGACAAGATAAGGAAAAACAATCACCTTATTTGGAGACAAGTCGACTGAATAAAAGATAAAGATCATTGTGTGTCTTGTGCAATTATTATATCATATGACCTGGACAAAAATGTTTTAATTATATCATATTATAGGAACACACGGCTGCCAAATCATAATGATTATAGTATTTTTCTTATTTACAGGAATGAAGTTTAGCAAACTGCAACGTGTCTAAAGCATATAACATTTTTTCCGTAAATAGGTTTTCATGTTGAATTCTGCTCTAGCCGGTGCTAGGGACGTGGACGTTAACTTCCAGTACCGTTCATAAATAGACTCATTTAATCCCAGCCTACATTATTTACAGTTTTGTCGTATTTGGTGTTGTTTGAGGATTAAGTTTGTTTTCAATTAGGTCAACAGGTGTGGACTGCTTTCTCAGTGGTGTTTTGTTATAAATCAAGAATCATTGATCCCAGCTATTTCAATGTAGAATATTTAGTATTTGTCAATGTCAACGTAAATGATATTATCCCTATTGACATTTCAAAATTGTAAACAAATTTATATATTGCAGTTTTTTTTTACATATAAAACTATAGATGTTAACTGATTCCTATTCAAAGACTGACTATAAATGCAAAATGTTGTCTATCTCCGATACAAGAAGGTCTTATGCAAACCCTGTGTTCTTTGTTCATATTGTAATTTGTTTTTGCAGTGATCACATCATTTCTCTTGGAAGGCAGAGTTTTAGTTTGATTATCAAAATGTCAGGCATAATTGAATAATGAATAAATTATGAGGCTGAAGAGAGAAAGAATTTGATTGTTTTTATTAAACATATAATGGACTCATTTGTAGGAAACATTTTCAACAAATTTGTGGATAGAGTACACTCATTGGACAATATTGCGTTATCATAGAAATAAAAGTGCAAACATATGCACAACTTAATTATTCATTATTATTTGTGGTTCAATGGAAAAGAACATGAATACAAAAAGAATAAACAGCAACAGTATTCAACATACTTATAATTCGGATAAATAATTAGGATAAATTATGTTATGAGTTGCTTGTTCAAAGCAAATAGGTAAAACAAAACTCGTACTCTGTGTTCATTCTGCTAAGAAAAACATTCTTACCACATTCTTACATTTTCAGCTCTTTTCGTAGTCTAGAAATATTATATAAGCTAATGATATGATTTTTTTGCATTGTAATAGATTGTGTTTCATTGTGATTCATCACACAAAATCTATATAAAAAAGAAACTAACATTGTGCAGTGTATTATGAAATTAACACAATACATTCTATGGTCAAATAGATATGTACTAAAATAGGCTTTAGACTATTTTACAGACTCAATCAAACCGAGTGTGCAATTCTCTTGTAATTTGTTGTGATTAATGCTTCCGAGGGATCACTTTGTTTCCAGATTTTAGATCATGAATACACAATTTGGATATTTGCGCTAGATAGAACTCATTGAGAGAGATAATACACTTTTATATTGAAGCCAGCGTTCTAGCAACTTTATTTTGAACTGTTTTCGCACATTCATTTTATGTCAAAATTGTTTGCCGTCTATCATCAGTACTGGATTAATATATGAAATTATCTGTTCTTTTGAAATATTATTATCTTACTGTAACCATGTGGAATAAGAGAAGCTAATTACAAATTAGAAAGAAAAAATACAATGCAATTAAAACTGTCATCCTTTTTATGTAAATATAAGATTTTAATAAAATAAAGAAAATTATTTCATATTGTTTTCCATCTTCATGGACATTTGTCTACTCTATAGTAACACCGTTTATAAGAGAAAAGGTCAGTTATGTGAAGATATAATTCAATTCAATTCCATTGAATATGTAGTTCATGATATGAAATAGACATTTTAAGTAACATAAAACAATTCTAATGATAGCAATTTTATTCATTATGAAGTCATTTCTTTCAATGTAGCATTTTATAAAGAGCGCAAATAGTTGTGCCTTTTGTGAACGTTATCAATAAACCAACCAACTCACTCACAAGTATTGTATCTCTTTCCTGGTTAATTATATCACTGATTTAAATTAAATATTTTACCCAAATTATTAATAAATACAACACGGCCTTCTTCGAATATATCAAATGGATATTGTAAAGTAAAAGCAATTGTGTGAAAGGATACCCTTTATGTAGAACCTCTTTGTTACGGGATTAAATTGAATATTTCTGTAAAGAGCCATAATAAATTCATTGTCATGAAATAATAATTTTCGAAGGGTTATTTGAAAAAGTGACAAACAACTTCACATCAAGATTCATTTTCTTATAAACGGTTGGGAGATATATTTTTAACAAATATTCAAAACTGTAATATTATGCTTACTTCTTGTTACTAATGTTATCATAAGTGTGATCTCCGAAAAAGACAAAAACAACAACATACAAGTGGCAGACATAACCTGATCTTAGACAAATTATATACCTTCATGTAAGACCTTCATGAGGACTAAAACGGGCATTACCATGCAAATCAAATAGTCAGGGATGGTAAATTACCCCACCCCTAGTTGGCATTCACTGTGTCCTAAAGGTTGACAACTAGGGGCGGGACAAATCTAACTTTCCCTAAGGAGTTAAATCCGGATGCTTAACATAAATTGATATTATACAAAAATTGTTAAAACATGAGACATAACTCATATCCTGATTTTGTCTTGGGCATCACATTTACAAGACATAAATATTACAATCACATTAATCAGTAAGTGAAAACTCACGGTAGACAGATAACAAACATCATATTAATAGTGTCGTGTGTCTCTTTGAAACTAAAATTGCGTGACATTACATGGACATTCATGATTATGTCTTCATTCGTAGGAAAAAAATGTAATTATAGTCATTGAAATAAATCGTAGTTTGATTTTGGCGAACATGTGTCTGGTACAAGAATAAGTTTCCTTTGTAAAAATGTTTTGTCATTTAATTTGGCCGCATGATTACCGAATTATGATTTGAATAAAAATGTTCCCACAATTCTCATTAATAATTCGGATCATATTTTATTCGATTTTCAAACTTTTAAAATACTAAAAAACTATCTTACTCCACAATTATATTTTTTGTCCTTTCTGCCATGACAAACAAATTCGTAATTTTTCATAAAAATAAAGATTTATTGCCGCACTAATTATGACAATATCGACCATGTCAATTTCCTAGAACCATTAATAATAATGCCGGAACATGAGAAAGTTGATCATTTACTTTCAACATTTTCTATAACGATATACCTCTGATGGTTTTATTAATTTCATCTTATTTAATCTTTGGCAAAACATGGAATATGAATGACGTGCTTTTAAATGAATATTTTGTTAAAGTTATCTTTGTATAAAATTGTGCTTGTTGTGTGTATTAAGCTGTCTTATACATTTTTCATGTGTTAATACACAGTGTGGCTGTTTTGACAGTCTTGTTATATACAGTTACCATGGAAACTGCCATGTTACAAAAAAACAAACACGTCAACATTTAATTCTCTTTTTTTATTTTTGAATTCGTATCATGCACAAAATTTAGAATTCTTTATGAAAGGATTAATTTTTCCCATAACTGTAGTAAATGTCTTTAAAGACAAAATTACATCAATTTACATAGATTTTGCTTTAATTTGATATTCTAAAATAATGAGAGTATAAATTGTTTTGAAAACTAAAATACCAGTTCTGTCAATAAATATAACCATAAAATTGCAATAAAATTGAATTTGACATTTATGACTTGAACCTGTCAGACTCGCTTTAAAGCTTTCATTAATGGTTGATGATAAATTACAATGATTTTGAAAATTGTGAAGGTTAAATGAAAATAATGGTCCCATTACGTCACTTCAAGTATTGCATAGCATTCACCGTGGCAAGTGTAATTGCAGCAACTTTCGGTAAAAATATTAAGTGCTCCATCTAGCCCCCAGTGCAAACAGTGAAAACAATGAATATTTTAAAATGATAAAAGTATTGCATATTAAACTTGATTGATTAAGTGAATTGACGACTAATGGTAAAGAAATGCTATGATATTTAGATATCATGATGAATATTATTCATATTGTATATAAACGTGTATATGAAGTTTACTTTTTTCTTGAAAATTCTTTTTTCAATATTTACATGTTGCAATGCGTTTAAACCCTAAAGTCCCTAAATACTAAGTATTTCATATGTTCGTCGAAGTTATTTGTTTTAGCTACAATTAATGTACCAGTTAACTTTATATTATTGCACGTGTGATCATTATACAATAATACAATAATGACGTTACTGTTTTTTATGAATAAAATTCAAATACGCTATTGATAGGTAAATCATATAAATTATATTATTGGATACTTATGTGATCATTATTCAGTCATTCTGAAAGAATCAATGCATGCGGTAATTCCCTCAATCAAAAAGCGGGGTCTATTTGGTACAGCGCAAAAACAAGCTTACATCTTTTTAGTACAACACTGGGAATGGAAACTTATGTTCATAGAAAAGGTTATTACATTCAGTCTAATGAATTTTCTATCAAGTAACAAGACTATTTAATATAACTTTGCTAAATTGCACCGAAGATAAAACAAAATAATAACGTATATTAACAATATTGTGCTTTGTAAACACTATATTGCACCCGGTCAAGATATTTGTCAGTGAACAATATTTTAAACCGTAATAAAACTTGACAAAGTCATGATCTTTTGTTATAAATGTAAACATGCCATTAAGCAGTTGAACAGTAAACCAATTCAAAATGCATTTTTGCAAAACGGAGAGATCAATGAAAGCGATTAGCATAATAAAAACATGTTTGGCATCTGTAAGTTCTTATTGTTGCACTGCTATTGTATTTACATATATACTTGACTTAGAATAATTTACCCCATTGCACTACACAAATGAGATGATGAATTCACAAACAATATAGAATACGTCACGAGTATTTTATAATTGAGTTGCGTGCTATGACACAGACAGTTATAATTACGTCTTTACACACAGGAAATAGATTCCAATTACAGCTATTATTGTCATTTATATGTGGACAGTGAATTATTGGATAACTAGATGTTCTTTTCATGGCAAATACGGTTTGTTATTTTTATAATTATTGTTGAGCATCGTCAATAAAAATGAAATAAACGATTTGAATAAGAGGCGTGTACAGGGCATATCGTATTGTCAAGTTATCTAAGATTAAATCGCATTTTAAACAGCTTGTACAAGTAGCAAACAGGACACAGACAAAGGAAGGCAGAAATATTTAAGGTTACAAAGTTAAGAAATATATATTCTTTTACTTTCCCCCTTTTTCATTTTACATAAATCATTGCCGATCACTAATCTATTATTTGTAAACCCATTTATTTTTAAAATTTCTCGCATGTCTTTCTCTCAGTGTACACAGTAAAACTTGCAATATTTGATTCACATAATGCGATTGAAATGCAATTAAATATTGTTTGTTTGATATTGTTGTTTTTTTTCCTGATCAGATGTTTCCTCTGACTTTGTGTTTCAGATTTCTTTGCAATGAACGTTAACAAACACCACATGCGAATACACATTATATATACATACTTTATTGATGATGGCATCAATGTGTTGATGCAAGTTTGTATACAAGAACAATTAGGGCAAATTTAAAATGAAACAGGAAAATATATATTACAAATAATTTATTAACATATCCAGTTGAAATTATCACAATATGTATAATTAAAATGTGAACAACTGTAACTCAATCATCATAGTTGTAAGATAATTACCAAAACGTTTACCGAGAACAGTGTTTACATTTTTGAATACTTACTCAAATTCATAATTATGTCAACTCATATTTCAAAGTTTTATGACTTTTCATTCCTGACTTGTTTACAAAACAAATAAGTAAATAAATAAACAGGTAGATAAATAAATAAATAAATAAATGAATAAATACAATAAAATAAATAATTATTCAATTAATTAATAATCTAATTAAATAAATGAATAAAAAATAAGTAAATTCAATTGTCGCACTATTCTAAGAATCCTTAGCAAAATAAAGAGTCACTAGATAAAATGATCGTTGCAGATGGTCAGTTAATTTGTCAAGAACTTAAAATTCTAGATGATCTAAATAAACATTAATAATTCAAAACAAAAATATTTAAAAATAAACAATAACGTAAACTTTAAACTAATTAAATATTTTAAAGAATGTATTTTACTCAACTTAAAAACTTGTTTATATTCACACAAACTAAAGTGAGGTGATATATGACAATCGAATAGAATAGAAAATAACAGAATCTCTCACGATAGCCAAAAACGTTTATCGTCAGGTAATATAATTATGTCAATCAATAGTGAGGTTGTTAAGTCAGATTTAGTTATGACAAACTAGTTATGTCATTTAACAATCGAACCAATATATAAATATCAAGGTTTATTTAATTTTACCCATGAAATATGGTGCTATATCAGTCAAATATATTTCATATTTTTTAAAAATAAATATGAAATATAAATATGAAAGTGGGCGGAGTCAAAACTCATATTTATTTTAAGGGACTTCTTTCGCCGTTTTGTTTAAAAAATCTGATGAATACAAAACAACTTTTTCTTGAATATTGTTTTGAAAACTATCTAGCATGATAGAAAATTGTCTAACTAAGAAAAATAATCCGAACACCAATATCTTTAATTCAGTAATTAACGCTGTACAGACGTTTAAAGAGTTGTTTACATGACGTCACAATGTAGCGCCAAACAGCGCGTGCTTACGCATAAATTACTGCGCGCTGTACAATTGCAGTTGGTAGCAAACAAGGGGATTTGTTACCATTTTCTTTGATAATGAAATTAAATAAAAAGGTTATTTTTTTCGTTTTTCGTGCAATATGATATATATTTTCACTCAACATGATAAAATGCCACATATTTTCACTCGCCGTACCGGCTCGTGAAAATATGTGGCATTTTATCATGTTTCGTGAAAATATATTCCATATTTCACGCAAACGAAAAAATATCCTCTTAGAATTTAACTGTTTTATTTCGGTTGCAACATAGGGTGTACGCTGCTTTAAAGATTTGTTGTATGTAAAATATTCAGAACAAAATTGAAGCGTTAATCAATGCATGAACTTTAAACTGTTTTTAATTTGTTTTTAACACGAACAGGGCACGTTTCGTGTGATTTATTAGCTTTTATCTAAAAACATGATTACTTATTTCAGTAATATTACATGTTACATGAAACTTACGATTTAACTGTTTTAAGAAAAGATTGAATAGATCATGTTAAGATCGAATATTAGATATAAATGGCACTTTAAACTTCATATTAATCACTTATTTCATGTCTTTATTATACAAAACATATATTCCTTTTATCAACATTTCATATCTTTGTATGTTTCTATTCTAAATTCGCAGAAAAGCGTAAAACGGTAATTGTATTTTGTCGTCAAAATTGCGACCAATCAATCATATTTCAAAACATTTACACATGTTTAGGTGACAGAGATGGTAGATTAATTACTATAAAAATGAATAATATCTGCTGTCTTAAATAATAAGGCTGATACAACAAAGGATGTAAATTTTATTATCCGCTTTTATTATGATAATTGCGTAATTATTTCATTTCCGTTAAAAGTGCAATATGCTAATTGTACAATTACATTCAGTGTACGCTGCTTTGATAATGTCATCACAAAATTGATTTATTGCGAAATAATTTGTTTGGAGCAGAATAATATATCGATAAGCTAAGTCAAGTGTTTTAATGAGCTCCTAACGAGGGCAAATAGACAGAATGCTATTTACAACACGGTATCAATCCGGAATGAGTTGATAATATCGAACATAATATGGAATTATAGATATTTAAACATTCAAACAACATATCATTTTTTTAATTAGATAAATGTGTAGTTTGGAAATATTGTGATTTATACACCAGCTTACAAAAAGATATTATTTGGACGTACACTGATTGTTAATCTGCAGAATCCGATGAACTACCCCGCGTATTTTTTTCACTCTATAGAGCACCGTACTAACTATATTAAGTCGTATTCTAAATGAATGATTCCCCGAAAGAAAAGAACTATGTACTTATATTACTTTAATTTGCCTTTAATTAATATGTTTATACGGAAACAAATGAAACACATAGGGTTTCAAAATGTTCGTGTTCAACAGTTGATAATGCATATCAACATGTACCATTTCCTATGCTAATATAACTTACCCATGAATGTTTCCAAACCTTTTCTAGGTCACTTTCATTTCGATAACGGGAGATAAACTATGGCTGACTTTGAAACCAGCTTTAATTTACAGGAGCATATTTAATCTTTATTATGTATGTATAAATAATTGAAAGTACGCGTGCCTCGCTCTGGTCAGTTGGCAGACATTTTTCTTGCCGAGCTGCATGGCTTATTTGTTTCCAGTTTTGTTTGTATTCTAATGAAATGAGAAAAATGGTACAACCAAGTGGAGGTACTGTGCTCTGTTGTTTCCGGGCCTTACATAAATACTTACCCATGAATGTTTCCAAACCTTTTCTATTACAAATACTATGGTCACTTTCATTTGAATGTTTATCATTGCAAACAAAATAAAATTCAGTAGTACTATTATGTTGATATGAGTGTTAGTCGTTATCTATTTATAAATACTTTGTAAAATAATTGTGCAAATGTGTAATAAAGTATGTTTGGTTGTAAACATTTTAATAACATTTTTTATCTGATAATGACGTGACGTATTGTATATTGGTAACATATAATGTAACCATTACACTGTATATTTACTTTGTAAATATATTGTTAAATCTTCTAAATGTAGATGTACAAATTTTTAAGTATATGTATATCTATCATTGCAATTTTCCCCACATGTTAAATCTCACAGTAATCACATTGTACATGTATTTCTTAATTCTGAATTTTAAAACAAACAAAATAGATAGCTAACATTATTAACATTTTCGACAGCTGAGTGTATTTATTTCATTTCCTAAAAACCACAGGATAAACTCATATTTGGACATTTTCTTAAATATGAAAATTGTCCTCGAAGATCCCTTTAGCATTGTTTATGATCCTAAAACTTTATAAGATTTGAATTGAGAAGTTTTACAATAGTCTAATACATGTACTATAATAATATGCAATATGTTCATAATTAATTATAATCAGTTATTGATATAGCACCTTTGTACATTTGAGAGGTACACATTGTTGTTTCATTCTGTTTGAATATTTGCCATGTTATCTCCCAGATGCCTAAAACGTTCTTAGTTAATGTCTATAAAAGTTGATAAATTCAAAACTATCTCGCAAACATATAATAAATGATAATTCAAGTTTAATTATTAAACATTGTGCATTTTAATTTCAGAAAGTATATAAATGTAAAGGAATATTTCATTCAACGATAATTTCGTCGATAATCAATTAACATAGAAACAATTTTAAGTATTTATTTTGTCTCTGCTTTGGCTGACTGAAAATTCGTTCCAAAATATGAAATTTTATCAAATCGATCTTACTGATTTATCATCAAATTTATAAGGTTGCGGTTGTTAAACTAATGCAGTCTGGCACTTAATGTTGATAATCTCAATTGGTAATATAAATCGAATCTCTATTTCTCTTAAACATTGACACGGATATTCTTAAACAAACAGTTATAAGATTTACGAGTGACAATTTCTAGACATATCAGTACCAAACCATGCTTAAATAGTTCTGACTTGTTATAACATAAATGCTCATTGCAATAAACATTCGCTATCACCTAGGTTATTGACAATTACATGTCATATATATGATTTACATTTTAAAATTATTGCACTGGTTAAACAAGTGAATTTTGACTGTTTTGAAATTTTATTCTCTTATGAATCTTCTTCTATTATGCGTAATTGATCAAAACTAATTCAAACACTGCCCGACTGTTCAAGAAAATCGTTTATATATATATTTTGAAATATTTAAAAATCGTTTACAAAAACATGCTATGTTTTATATACTTTTTTAAATTCTCTTTGTTTCGGAATTTAAAATTTACAATATCTTTGTTTTCAACAGATTACTAAGATTAAAGCAAAAAGATAAAGAATACTAATTTTGTGCATGCTTGCTCCCTTTCAATTTGGGATAAAGACGTTTTTTTACTAAATGTTCTTAGAATAAACGCTAGCTTAGAGGTATATTATTTCACAATTCGGTTCAAAAGCTGATCCGCTTTGAACCTCACTAAATGTTACATAAAGATATCTTGTTCAAAATATATTCCTCTTTTAAAGGACACTTATTCAATCAATAAAATTATTTATAGAAAAAAAAACTTGAATCTCCTCTATAACGTCATTTCAGTATTAATGATGAATGGAAACATGTCCAAAAATGTCATTGTCATTTACTACATGTGACTGTGCCGCGGCTGTGAACTTCCAAATATCAAGTTTCGTAGAAATATAAATACCATGATGATGTTAATTTTAGCCCACAAAACAAATGACCAGTGAACATGATTTATATGGTGAAACACATATTGAAACGTACAAAAATGTATTGGTCAGTGACAAAATTCATAAACAAACAAATGACAATACAATATTTCATGAGATACTTGAAATAAAGTTATAAATACACGTTTAGCAAATATATCGTAGAATTGAAAAAAAAGCATTTATAAAAAGTAGTAAGAAAACCGAGAATTTAGATACCATTTATGCAATGTTTACAATGTTATTCAAACAATAAAACGGCATTTAATGAAGTTCTAAAGACATTTCTTATTATTGAAGGGATATATAAAAATAAAAAAATCACTTTGAAATGTTTTTTTATTCTTATAATTTTTAGTGAAATATAATATATGATAAACAAGATCGACAAGGAAAGGCGGCGTTGGAAAGTTGGCATGTTGGCCTAGCGGTCCTAATTTTTATCTTCTGAATTCAAGTATCGTTTGACTGCTATGAAATGTCACTGCAAAATAATAACTGTCTACAGAAAAACATGATTATAAAAATGGCCATATAGACTTTAATCAGTAGCAAGCACGCACGCCATTTAGGTATTATCATGTTTCTAATTTGGACTTAACCATCTATTATCTACTGTTTAATATTGTGGCTGTATTAGAATCTACCTTAAAAGGGTATTTATGAGTAATTTAGTGCATTCAATGATTAGATAATTTACAATTCGTAACTACCGTTTGTATCACGTATAACTATTATAAGAAACAAATAAAAAAGCAGTATATTGGACAGATAAAATGCAGACATTTATGCAAAGTCACGTAAACGATTATTTAAGTACAAGGGATAAACAGGTTTCTATATAATCGGCTCTGATTTTGCAATACTAATCAATTTGTCTACAAGATCAATATTCACCGTTGTTTTCGAAATATTTTGGATATTTTGGCAATATTTATATAAAGGGTTACTGATTGAAAGACGCAGTATACGGATAGCAGGCACTGATAATCGTTATTTATCACTTCATTTTGGAAATGTCTGATAAATTATTGCCATTTTCACATCCAACACATATCAGCAGAAACACGTTACATTTTAATCACATCAGACAAATCAGGGAGTTTTCCCTCTTAAATATAATATGTATAATACCTTTAATTACACATTCATACGTTAAAATGTTTAAGGGCAAATCGTTTAATATCAAAGGAATTCCAATATACAAATAAAATGACTAAATAGCAAGTCACCAACAATAAAAATATCATGTGTTATGAAATAATTATATGTAATACAATCACAATTGAACCCACACCTTGCAGTAAATAAATGTAAACAACACACTATTCTGAGTTTAATCATTTAATCATGTAGAAAATATATTTTTTCAGGAAACATTACAAAGAACAAAGTGAAATAAATATGATTTAAGTATAGCCTTTCACTGTCATTATTCAATGAATGTCTTATTAATCCAAATTTAAGATTCCTCAATTCTTACTATAACGTTCATGAAATGTGAAAGTTTTTCCCAAACCCTACCTTGAATGTTGTTATTTTTAAGGTATATGATAATATACATTCGTCATTTACTACAATGTGGGTTTGTTATTATTATTAATAATTAATTAATACATTTTAACGTGAATAATTGACTTTCTTATTTCATTGCTTGTTTGCTTGTTTTTTTTATTAAGTTGCTTACTTGCTTACCTATATGTTTGCTAAATTGCTTACTAGCTCTCTTTGCTTACTTACTTGTTTACTAACCTTTACATACCATGCTGCCCTTGCACAGTCATGTCATGAACCGCACTGAACTGCCTTTCTCCTGCTGCGACTGTATACCTGTATACTTATCTTATGTACGACTTATCATCGAATGACACTACTTTGTCACATTGAAGGTTCCATGATAACCGCCGTATGGACACATCTGCGGATGTTTCTAAATTCAAATTGTCACGATTTTCGTGTTAAATGTTGAATTCTGCTTAAGCCGGTGCTTGGGGCGTGGACTGTTACTTGCACTTTCCAGTACCGTCCATGAACAGGCTTAATGAAATCGAGCTTGCATCATTTTCAATTTTGTCGTGTTGCATTTTCTTTAGGGATTCTGTTTTTCTCTATTATTCTTTTTTTTGTTTTTGGTCCAGAAATGTCTTATGTCCCAAGTAGATGGAGTGGAATGTTTTTGATAGGTTGGATTAATTGTCAATGACATAAAATAGTTCTGATTAGATGTCTAGACGGTCATTCTCTTTCAACAGGTAATAAAATAAATGATAGATATTTTTGTCTGCAATAAAAGGTTGTTAAAGCTTTAATTATGTCTATTTTCATTATTCTTGATCTCGATAAACGATTCATTTTTGTTCACAACAAAAATGAAAATCACTTCTTTTCTTTTGGGAAAGTGACATAATTATGTACAAAATAACTCTCGTTGTCATATAAATAGCAAATAATGAGGCTATAAAGCTTAACCTTAATGAATTTCTCGGGAAATCAAATAAAGTTCTAGAGAAATTATCAAGAACTGTATAAATACGTACTGTATGAACTAAATAACATTATAGTTTGTTGAGATAAATCAAATATACAAATCAAATCAGAATGCACTTAATGCCACAAAACGGCAAAAAATATACTACGTGACTTTACTGAAGTACTCGTACTTTTATCACATGTCAAGTCGCGCTTAATTATACATGTCTTAATTTTCATATTTCATGGCTTCATTTAGTAGTGAGAATTCGTTGTAAATATTGAAAATGTCATTTTTTGTCACCTCATATAGCGAACTTGATTTTGGAACCATTAAAACAAAGTTGTTTATTAATACCTAGATGTACTTTCTGGTGAGCTTACTTTTCAACTCATGACATCGCTTTTTTCAAATTCAATACTAAAATAGGACAAGTGCTAGCTTTACCGTTTTCGCACGTATTGTGTCCGTAAAACGATTTGATAAGAAACATCCCTGATAGACTTTAAGTAATTTCCACCCGAGACCCCATCCACACCCCAAAATGGCTTTAATCTCATCTACATGTTCTTTTTTTTTTCTTAGACATGTTCAAAAGAAGTAGAAATATTTATTAACAGAAACTAAACGTTAACTTATCCTTGGATGTTTACCAATCATTTAATAATAGGAATATGATTTCAAACAAATATATAGTTTCGTACAAAACCAGTTATAATCAAATCGATCTAGACAACCCCATCGACAAATAATTGAACGTAATGTGGATTTTATTTATTTATAAACGTAGGTATAACGGTTATCGTTATCATTCACATTAAATCAATTACTGATTGTCTTTTAAATTCCAAACAAATGAGTTTCCTTAGAGAAACATAAATTTTATTTCACATAAAAGTAATAAAGCAATCAAGTAAATAAATAATTTTATTCAAAATCGAAAGATTTCTCTGTGAAGTTAGAGATTAAAACTTAAGAACACTTCTCTTCGTTTTATGTGATTGTTAAGTCAATAAATTGGCTTTTGTGTAAATTCCTTGAAATATTTTACAGTATGGCTTTGTTAAACAAATTACACATTGTTACATATTAAGAGTAAAGTTGTTGCTTGTTAGGTAATGGCAAAAGAAGAGAAAAGTTTAAGATCACTGAACCTTTATTTTTAAAATTGAACACTGTAGTTATATTACTTTCATATAGTCAACAGGAAATGCAATCACAGAAGTTTATGCCGTGTCACGTAGTCTATTAGTTGAATACACGAGTTAAACGTTTTCTTTAATTACCACTGGTGTTTTGGGAAAACAGTTTGTCTACAACAACAGATTTAACGTTTATTCCAATATTCTTTGAAAGAATTAGTTGTATTGCAAGTATTTTAACACATTGAAAAAAAAAGAAATTACCAAAATGCTAAAACGTTTCATTCATATCTATACAAAGTTTCTTTTCGGTTATAAACCGTTTATTCTCTAGTACCTAGATGATATTTTAAAATGTATAATTTTAAAATTTCTGTTCATTTATTTCTTTCCTTTTTTGTCTTTATTTACCATCAAATAAGTTGTCGGACTAGTTTCCGTAAAATATTTTTATCATACGGTTTTGTTACTTTTCTCACAAATTCATTCTCTCTTTTTTACTATTCAGCATTACTGTATTCTTATATAATTGATCTCATTATTATTGTTTCGGAGGAAAATACATTTCATTATTCGCATGAAAGAAAATATGTTTTTACTAACCACTTTGAATCATAGAAGCCCATTAGGCCTCAAATATGCTATCCTTGGTGTTTTCAAAACCTTTTTATTTTTTTTAACGTCTTGTTACTGATTCCTTATAAAAACTTATTCACCATATACTTGAGCCTTTAACTTTCTTTGCGTTTTGCCCATTATTACAGTTATAGTGATTTATTATTTTGTATGGAAGTCCAAATACCATTTTGTTTACTTCTTGGTAAGGTACAAATATTCACAAATATTATTCACTATTTTCAAAAGGAAATAAACAATTAGTATTTTGTAAATCCATTAATGTGAGGGGCACATGTTATAAACAAACAAGGTCTCTGTAACATAAAATGACATAAAGTTAAATACACAAATGTCAGGTTTGTACTGTGTAAAACATGTGTCACAGTTGTATTAAAAGAATAGAACCTTTAAATAGTGTACATGTTTGTATCATTGTTCCTTTCAAAAACATGTTCATATGAACATATCGCTTTCGAAAAAAGAAACAAAAAAATGAGTAATATTAAAGTCACTGGGATCTAAACGAAAAAGGTTATGATAACATGTTGTCTAGACAAAATTTCTACGAAGACAAGAAGTAAATTTTACGAAACCTTATTATTTTTATGCAATAAAGGATAATAAAGGCTGCAATAAATAAATTTGTACATGCTTATTGGTCTATAAGTAAAATGTATTTCCTTAATATTAAATGGATACTTTTTTCTGGCATATGGAAGGTATTAAGAATAAATGGATACACAATTATGAGTTAAGATCAACAACAGATATCAGCCTTTCTTATTTTCTCTATTTTACGAAGCACCAACGATCGCAATATAAAGGCCACACTGGCCCATCGGTGTGGCAGGTATATAGATACCTTTAAAAAGGTAAATTGCTGTTGATAGGGCTTAATTTTCGAAATGCAATATTTTAGCTTAGATTATTGATTAATGTTTCATCTGCTTTCATACAGACTCATTTGTTATCTACACAATGTTATCTAATTATCATAACAGAAGCAGAATATAACAGTTAAACATTAAAATGATGAAACATTATGATACTTCCGTAGATATGTTCATACGGCAGTCAACCTGGAACATACAATGTGACACGTTCGTGCCACCAAACCACTCAGCATCTGTTGATATACATCCAAACAAAGGCATGTTTAAACTGTTCGTCTGATACCTATATAACTTTTAGAAATATATTATTCTCCCAATTTGTTTGCGTTGAAAATGAAGAATGTGGAACTCCCTTGTATAATCATGTTCTTATTCTATGAATGAATTTATATTGACAGACATGTTCAGAAATAATTGTGTCTGTCCTTTTTTGATTGGCATGTCAAATTGAAGACTGAGTATTTGTTGCCAATATATTCACTGCTCAACATTATACCGCAATATTTACCTTAAAGCATACACATTTAATGTTTTCATCTGGAACAATATTTTAAAGTGTACAACTGTTTGCTTTAATGAAGAGATGTTATTCTTGCTTTTGTGATATAAGACAAACCTTACATTGAAGAGGAAGAGCTTAAAGCAAGATTGACTTTTTAAAGCGCTAGAATGTGTGATACCAGACACATAATTGAAAATGGCAATGTACTGAGAAAAAGAATTACATATATATGCAAAGTTTACGAATCTGTGGCTTTTCAAAGCAAGCGAGTAAGTTGAGTTAATTTCGTAAAATATGCTATAAAAACGGAATGCATTCATAAATATTTAATTCTGAAACAAATGTCGATCTGAATACATTCTATAAAATTATTTTTTTATTGTTTTCAAGGAATACTATATATCGTTACCTTCTCATCTTGGCAATATTCTGACAATATAATTTTAAAAAGTGTGACTAAGCCTCGTTTGTTATTTAAAACATTCATATAGTTACATGTTTTAATTGAGGTATATTTATAAATGTTTAAACACACACTGTTTTAAGATGGCTGTGTTAATAAAAAAATTATATATTTGAAAGGCAGATAATATTTTATATGGATGAATAAATATTAAATCAACATGTTTCTTCTCATTTTGTGTAAAACTTGAAAAGTCTTTTACTGTAATAGATACAATGAAGCAATATATTTACATTAAGCTCGACGTAATGTTTTTTTTAAATTTGCTTTATGTGTATACTAATATTTTGGTAATATTTCCACAGTTACATATTTCCATATTTGTTACATTTGTAGATACTTTTTACGTTAATGAAAGTTAACATTGTAAATTCATGGAGAAATATATTTATATATAGTTTATCAGATATTTGATTTACTAGATATTTTCTGTCAAAATAAGCTTAAGATAGTATAAAATGCTCCTGTATGGTTAAAAAAACGAAGGCTAATTTATTGTTTAGAATAGTATTAACCTTAAAGAAAAGAAGCAATTCTGACCTTCAATATATTCATTGCTTTTAAGATGTACAGACACATTTATACATCTTTATTCTGTACTCAATCTACTTTTATAATTTATATTAATAATCTGCCAAATAATGAACAGACTACATGTCTCGTTTTTAGATGCAAACAGAGAAATGTAACTAGAGTAAATTGCAAAAAACAAATTACAGAAAAATTTCATTTATAAAAAGTAAATGAAGTTGTATGATTTACTGGCCAAATGTATGTTTAAATCAGGAGTTGTCACTGGTGACTTTGATTTACGATACAAAATTACATGTTGCAGACAAAACAAATCCGTCTTTAAAGTGGCTGTATATTTTTTATTGCATTCTAAATCACAACATAAAGCACAGCTGGAGTTAACAAATATATGATGTAAAGTAATCCTGTAGTCGCCGTGCGTGTGTCGACACCGAATAAAGGAACGCTTTCAAAATTAATATTATATACTGTAAATAGGTTTCCATATTGCAAGAACATGTAAGTAGTAACAGAAATCGTATGTTTTGGTATGAAAATTATATTCGTTCTATTTAACCCGTAAAGCAATATTTTCTAATTAATGGTGTTTATATGGAAATGTTAGCATTTTAATATAAAAAAAACAACATTTTCTAGATTTGTTGTGATTATATTTATGTAAACAAATCATAAAACCTTATAGAAGTAATTAAAAAAAATCTTATTTTTCTAGAATGTTTCCTGAACTGTTATTTGATAATGTTTACCCAATAACAGAAATCTATTTCCAAAGATTATAACACTAAATAAAATTGCTGGTATAAATTGCTGCTACAGACACAAAAGAATTAAGAAACGTTATTAGCGAATTGTGAAAATTGATGTTTAAATGACGCATAAATACTTGTTTAACTAATCTTTATATATCACAGTAATTCAAGAAAATGTTTTATTTCGTGTTTTATTGTAATGATTTAATGTTATAATACAAAAACGTTTAGTCCTTCAGACTATTTCACCGCATTACCAATCCTAATCGTTTACTTGAAATATCATTATACAGTTGTCATAGCAACCAAATTTTATTAAAAGTCTCATCTGTTTATATGGCAGAAAAGCCATTACTCACAATATAAACTGACATTTCAAGAAATAAACACACTTATAGGATTATTAAGGAAACTTTCAAAATGATATTTTAGAAATTGTATTTCTGTCATAACAACGTGTCCATAATGCGTGTACAATATTTGCATAGAGAATCTCCCGATGAAAATAAGGCACACTTCTTAATACTTTATTTAATGTATAGAACAATATTGTCAATGTATTTATTTATATTATTCGTGGAAAAATCTTTATGTTATGAAAATTATAATTATATGTTTTGCATATCAGGAAAAATATCAATTCTTACTAAGTAATTTTGTTTATTTTATAGTAAATTAAAATAAAGTAATACTATACTGACAATCAGTTTTATTTATGAAGTTAAGAGGCGATAAACATGTCTCCTTATTAATAAAATATATTAACAAAATATGTGTCTCCCATAATCACAATGTGTGTAGGAGATCGTCACTACAAAATTAGATATTCGATCGATTGTAGTTCATATTAGTAATTATTTTTGTAAATGATCAAAACTGACCATCAATATGATGTAATGGCCCATTAAGCCTAAAAAACAGTATTTAATTGACTTCCGTTGAAAAGTTTATTGTGGTTAAGTATAGACCTTTTTACAATACGATTTTCCATAGCAACAAATGTTGCATTTCGCGCATGCGTATTCTGCGTAGGGCAAAAACACAATAACGATGTCTACAGTTTATCATACTTTAAGGCTTAATGGATGCGATTCCATGTTATGTCACCCAAAAAATATTAATGTTGCGATGACTTAAGGCTTAAGACATAAGTACTGGAAACGTGAATTTATTTTTTAACAGATCTACGAAAATGTGCGGGACTAATAATTCAATGGTCAAAAAGGGCACACACATGTCGTTTGTTTAAGGTATCATTAGACGACTTTTCCATCAGTAATTTAAATTGAAACAGCAGGGTGCTAAAAATAAAATTTTATTACCCTTGTATTACATAATATTACACAATTTGTATTGTACACTTCCTTTGAATAACTGGATTGGTCAGGCGGCAAGTGTCGAACAGATTGGCACGCGAACGGTTTTTCATTCAACCAGGACGTTTAAATACCATGATATAGTTAATCAGTTACGCTTATTAAAATGGTAATTTATGTAACTTTTAAATATATCGATCAATATTAATGGATTTTAAGAAGAGAAAAATTGTGTGACGTGCATTATTAAAAATAACATGTATTACGAAGAAGCGGATAAAATATGTGATATATCTTTTCCAAACAACCCATCTTAACTTCTCAAGATTTTGAAAAACATAAATAATTATTTAAAATCTATTTATGTGACTTAAATCTTTCTGTTTCCATCACAGGCAAATCGGGTAAAGGATATAATCATGTATATTGAACACTAAAATGCATTATCACCTGTTCTGATATTTTTTTCAGAATGATAATTAATCTCGATTTCATGTTATAAAATTTCTTTAATTTGTTTTTATATGAACTATTTCAACAGCAATAAGTTGACTTTTCATTTGCTAAATATTTCCACATCTTCTTTTAAAAAAATGATCTCAGTATCAGGTCCGTGATCGTAAATTCTTAAACAAGTATATTTTCATGCTTTTCTATGGCATTCTTCGCCACAAAGCTATAAAGTCATCTTCTCTATATTTCTTAAAAGCTATTTTATATTATTTTCTACCGTTTACCTTGAACTAACTCGGAATTGTCTATGAACTTCTACTTTATTTCTATGTAGGGCGATGCTTTTTTTTGTCCTACGCAGATTGCGCATGCGCGATAAAATTCTAATTTCGGACTATTTTTCATAGCAACGGACCGCGTCGTAAAAAGGTTTATTATGACTGTAAAACATGTCTGACAACCATGGTAACGTTGAGAATAATTATAATATAATAAGGAATATCTTTGTAAGGTAGTTCAGTTATCTGTACTTTCTGTTTATTAAAATTCTATAATAATTAGCAAAATACTGATACTTTGTATTTCTTTCATACAGATAAACTAACTTAATATAAGTTTACATAATAAACGAATTAAATAGATAATTGCCTTTGTTAACTTCTTGTTAATATAATTAATAATGTAGAGCAGGTTTGACGGATATTATAATAATTATAATAAGTTCATACAGGTGTGTCCGGGGTCCTTAAATGTACATATATATATGTGACATGTGATAGAAAGGTACATAAAGAATCGTTTGTTTATACTACGAATAGTCTATGGTTACATGTTTTTTTTTATTAGACCATGTCATTCCTGAATTTTCTACAATTCAAAATCAGCTTATTATAACTTTTACTTGTATGGATACTCTTAAGTAAAAAACTATAAAGACATTAGGATTGGCAATAAATAATTGGGTAATAACTGCCATGTCCATTTTTAAAGTGATAGTAAACAAATAAAATTACATTTCCTGAACTGATTTGATACTGTGTCAATGAAGCATCCTATTCCATTCATCATTTAATATTACAGTTGTAAACTTTAACCGTTTTTGAGATAGAATGGACCAAGGTCGGGAAGGTTACTGTTCTTTAAAACAGTACATAACTTATAGGGATTTAAACGCCTGCTATTTCGTCTAGACCATATGATTGTCAAGACGGTATTTAAGAGAACGGTATTGAATTGGTCTGGATTTGGAATTCGACAATATCATCTACTCTATAATATCAAATCAACTAAAATTGATATATAACTTGTTTATACTCGAGCATATATACCCTTGAATATATTTCATAGACATGGACATTGCAGGCAGCAATCTATACGGGCACAACATCGTATATTTAACTGAAATTAATATTTTTATTTTTTAACATAACAGAAGAATTGACAATTTTTTAGTTTAAGGTAATAATGGTTTATGGTATAAAACAATAATCTGTTTCAAGTATTCACCTCATAGCATGCATATATACATTCCAAAAATGTTATTGCTTTAAGTTTTATTAAAATGAGATGATATTTCCCGTTTGAGTGAAATATGGAATGTATTTTCACAAAACATGATACAATGAAATAATTGTATTTTCTCGAGCCGGAAAAAAGAAAATATATTCAATATTTTATGAAAAACGAACAAACAAACAAACCTTTTCTATTTAATTTTACTTTACAAAAAAAACCCGTCAAAGTATTTTACGGAAACTCCAATTTCCAAAAAATACGGATGCAATTGTATAGTGCGCAATAATACATGGCATATTTATATATACGTGATGCGGTTCAATACACAATATATAATATCCATCTTAAACTATTTTGAGAAAATATAACTTTTCTGATAATGAAATGAATAGCTAACGCTAATGACTGCCGCAGAACACATCTGGGAAAGTTGTCTCCCAAAATAAATATGGATTCAACTCCACCCACTTTAATTTTAATTTTCATATCAAAATTTGTTCTTTCACATATATGATATATATTTGACCGATTAAGCAACACATTGTATGGGTTAAAGTAAATTAAGTGAACTAATACTTGCAATAAAATAAAATTTGCATTATTGCATGGTTAAGGAGTTTTTTGTCAATGATTAAAGACAAGTTATCAGTCTGTCTTAGATTTTGTGTCAGAAATGTATCAATCAGTATCACGAAAGATTTGCCGTTTGCATGATTTTGACACAAGTAGAGGAAATGATGTTTGCATATTTGCAATTTATCAATTCTGCACCATATTCTGCACGAGATTGATAAATGGAGAGGCATAATACGGAATTTCTTTTCAGTCTTTTTTCGCTAAAAGTTTGCAGTATTATAAATTCATTATGATTAAATTTAGTCCAAAATAACGAGAATAATATCAGAACATATCAGGTATTATGATGTTCAATAACTCAATATAAAATATAACAATTGATGTGTTTACTTGATATAATGCTTATAATTTTTATATATTTTTGCATATTAAGTATTTATAATAAAAAAAATGCCTTACCGACTGCGTAGATGTTGGTTTTAGAAATTGAGTTCACTTACCGAAACACGGAAGGTTTGTTTCATCGTAAAGTGTTCCATTTTTCAAATTTAATAACCCTACAAGAAATTATTATGTCATTGTTATGTAATCTATGCTAACAATTCTATATGAACTTGCATGAAAAACCAAGAAATAACTTATGCAAGTTGCCATTTTTACTTCGGCCGGGTATCTGTTTTTAAAGATACTTCTTGTTTCCAGATATTTAATTTTTGTTTTATACAGATTAGACTGATGCTGATGAAAAGCCATCATGACACTTATCATTCACACTTGGATTGGTATAATGTCACTAAAAAGCGACTTAGTCTACAATTGACACATTTTTCCCGAATGAAATCAAATATTGATAAAACAATAGAAATGTATCATTTAGATAGTCTTGTAAAATATGTTATAGACAAAATTGTTGTTCAAGTTCTAGGTAATTATGTTTGGATATAGGTATGTATCATAATAATATTTTATTCTAGAAGTTATAATCCGCTAAATATGTAATATATGATCATGTGTTTCATACTTAACAACACGTTTTTATACATTTCTTTTCGTGGTGTGTTGTCGCGCATGGTACTACAAACTATCAACATAATTATCTAGGGTATATGACATACCCTCCATAATTGACCAACCAACTTTATACAAAAATATTAGTTTCACTGAAAATTTGAAAAAGAAAAATAATTGTCGTATGATCAATTTAAAGACAGCTTACAGAAGTACGGCCTTTTTAAAAAAGAAACAATACATGGACACTCCAATGAACTGAATAGTGTGTTGCTTTGGATTGGCCGTTTCAGCGTTTACATTTTCCTAAAAGTTTATTCTACACAAGTACTGGTGTCGTATGAAGATGTTTGATGTATAGGAATGTTTTAAGTTAGCAGTTTAAGAGAAAAATAAAGTTTAAAACGAAACAATCCTGACAGATTTGACATTCTATTTTATCAGCAAAAGAAAAACACATTCTCAAAAGCGAGAAGTGAGTGTCAAAGAAAAAAATATTGTAAGATACTCGTGAAGGATGCACATTCCAAGGAAATGAACCTTTATTTAAAGTTCGTCTTTAAAGTTTGTTATTATAATATAAAGATTTCGAAAATAAAGTAAATCACGTGATTTGAGTTAATAACATGTCTATCATGATTCAATTACCAAATGAGCCGCGTCACGACAAAACCAGCATAATGGGGATGCGCAGGCTGGTCTGGATCCATGCTGGTCGCAAACCCATTATGTTGGTTTTGTCGTGACACGGCTCATATGTAGTATTATTTTACTGTATTTGCAACAGAAGCATGATACATTTTAAGCAGAGTTCTTAGACCATTGTTAGCAATCTTAATGCAAGTACATTGTATATGAAAATAGATTAATTGTATAATACGAAACCATTTCTAATAAATGAATCAGATGCATACATACTTTTCAATTATCAATACATTTAATCCAATGAAATATCGTGATAATTATTTGATAAAATGAAATATATAAATAAATTAGATAGATAGATAATTAGATCTCCCAGCTTTTGACTTATAGTTGGCCATTAACAGTAGGCCAATTCAGAGCTATATACTCTTCAATATACTAACATTATATTATACTACAAAAAACGTACAATACTTTAGAATATTTGACCACACTACCAATCCTAATTGTTGACTTATAATATCATTATACAATTGGCATGGTAACCTTGATTTATTTGAAGTCACATCTGCTTTTATGACAAAATATGGTATTACTCTCAAAATATATTTGAATTTCAAGTAATAAATAAACTTGTATAGCTAATAAGGAAACATTCAAAATGGCAATTTAGGAATCATATTCTGATATAACAAAGAATGCTTGGAGTTCATACCTTATTATCTGAAAATAGTTAATACAGTCGTTGAGCAACACAAAATTCTGACAACAGCGTTCTCCCTCATTATTTATCTGTGTAGTTATCATTTAATATATATTACTTATTGTATTTCTTGATGTGTTGTAATTAATCATCCGAATTGTTAATTCATATAAACACATTCCACAATAATGCTCAATTGTATAAAGTACACTGCTCCATATAGTTTCTGTTTAAAGGCACATACACCTCTGAAACAAATATATTTAGAAATGTCAAAATGTATAAATATTGTGAGAACATGGATGAAGGACATGTTGTATGTTTTACAGCTAGAAAAGCAGCCCTGAACACGCTGTTATGTATCATACGGGTAGCAAAATGTAAACAAAGTGGTATTTTGACTTCCATACAAAATCCTAATTCACTATTATTATACCAGTTTCCAACTAAGTAAGCAAAAGAATAGTTCAAGTATATAGCAAATGAGTATGTCTTTTGAAAACTGTAACTAGATACCAAAAATAAAACAGCTTTTGAGAAATAAAAATGAAAGTATTTCTGGGGCGTAATGGGCCTTTAAAATAGCTTTTAGTCTATGTGTCCTTAATGATGGTTTTGTAATAATAACAAACTGTTCACTTACCAATTTTCTGGTACATTTGAACTACCAAAGTCATTCTAGGTACATGAATTTACAATAACAATATTTAATCAAATACCGAGTAAGCAAATATCAATGCTGTGTCAAGGACAAATGGCAATTAAATTATTCGTAGAAAATACAAATCATTTGGCTAATCTATTCATATTTGCAGTAATTTATAGCTCGTATTTCTTATTTTGAAGACGGAAATTTCCAAGGTCATGAACGATTTAAAAAAATCACCAACAAAAGCAACATAAATAATTGGAATATCAAAGTATATTTTTCGTCTAGACCATATTGCTTTCTTGAGTATGTTTAACATCACGTAATTTGAATGGGTCTGTATCAGGATAATTTGAATATATATCATACACATATCCATATAATGGTCTTCTCTTAGACGTTTAAACTTGATTGTCGCCATTGACCTTTGAGAATTTGGTTCTATATCCCTTTTCAAAAAAAACTCAATCATTTCGATCAAAACACAGATACTTATATGATGCAGGTGTATCTAAATTATATATCACACCATTTTATTTATATATTTATTTTTCCTTGACTGGAAAACTGTACAAAAGGGGAAGACAAAATATTGTACGAAAATCATGTAAGCAGTTTTTTAGTACAATAGGGTTGTATAAAAAGTCATTATTACTTTGTTGTTGTTGTTTTGAGATTATAAAGATTGTCAAAGGGGATAAAATCAGTAGAATGATTGTTTTCGTTTTCCAAATTCATGTTTGTTTCTCTCAAAAACCATTATCATTCCATCATTTCATTTTTTTTTTCATTTGAACTTTTGTTTGATCGTTTGTCAAAACGTTTTTTATAGTATTGTTGTGGTTGTTTTCTTTGCATTGCATTAAAATATTTGTGAATTAGGAATAGCAAAATTGTTTCTTGCTGTAAGTAAACTTCGAATATAATTATAGTCTGAGTTGAAATTCGTAAAACCTAAAATTGTGCAGGCTATAAACATATCAGTGAGTAAATGTTCTTAGTTTTTTTATTATTATTTAAAGTTCACAACACCAGTGTTCCATTGATTTAATGACACACACGATTGTTTTAGATAAATGAAATCATTGAATAAGTGTCGCACTGAGATATTTAAACAAACAACAACAACGACAACAAAGAAAACTAACAAAAACACATCAAGTACAAAATTGTTTATTTAAATAAACATTGACCAAAACGTAACTGATACTTATTTAGCATATATTGGATAATTCTGTTAATACTGTAAACCAATAATTTCCAAATGCAACAAAATGAAGTTTAAACATTTTATAAATTGTGGATGTTTGAATAACACTAGTGTCATATGTATTCCAACAAAAAGCGGACAAGAACTGTATAATGCATATTAATTTATAATTATTCAAATGATAATATATTTTCGCTGCCATGTTAGCATGGACATAGCGCGTTTATAAACGCATTTCTTTTCGTTCGGAAGTTGCGAGTTAGAAATACTACAAGCTTGCAGTTAATTACGTCTTTTTAAGATATGAACGACAATGTTTGAAATGATTAATTTACATAATTTTCTACGTAATATCCTTTATTATCGATCTCTGTTTTACACAAACACATCGTAATTTTCTCAATATTAAGTCTAGTAAGCATACACCAGATACATGCCGAATACGGATTGTCTGTGTCAAAAGTGCATTTATTTAAATAAATAATATTAAACATGTACTTTATGACTTCACACTGTACTATACTTCTCATATTAGATTTATAACCAGCATCGCTACGCCACATATAACCCTCGGCGACTATAGTCCTCAAGAGAGTTTTATCTTTTGTGCATAATGCATAATGCTATCTTAGTGCTATATTTGATAAGTACAAACGCATCAAGCTCCCGGGAGCTTTATTCGATTCACAGCACGTATCGTTTTTTTTAAGTTATGTTTCGCTTCAAAGAATAAAGTTCCTCGTCATGAAGTTAAGTCATGCAGGAACTTTTAACTTGCAACATCATCATCGTCATCATTATCATTATCATCATCATTGCCATAATTTTATTCACTGTTATTATACAAGACACTACAAGTAATAGAAAGAGCACCGAAACATGAGGCTATCTTATTTGTACGAGGGGGCGTAGCCCCCGAGTATAAATCAGATTGCCGAGTGTTTTGATGTTCTTTCTCTTTTGTATCATTGTTAACACATGACAGCACGTTCCCTGTTGTCATAATATGAAACCCCAGAAAAAACCCAAATGAACGAGCATTTGAATATGTACTTCTGCCGCTTTCCCTTTCTCTGTCGTCACAATAAGTAAACCCCAGCAAAAATGAACCAATCAACGGGCATTATCTGCACTCCAGTTACCGCACTATGCATGTATATGTATACGATTTAACTCTGACACTTTTTCAACAGAAATGTCCCAAAACTATGATACAATCATCACCTCGATCACCATCAACGTTATCACAATTACAATACGTGCGAAAACGGTAAAGCCAGCATTGGTAGATTCATGTAATAAACACCAAGTGACATCTATCTACATTGCTAACTAAAATATATCGCAAACTGTTAACAAACATAACATTCTCGTTGTTTTCTGTTTCTTTTAATCACACAGTCATATTGTCACAAAATCAGTTATATTTTATCTTTGTTTTAAATAGAACCTCATATAGGATAATTAATTATAATATGAGACCAGTGTAAATACTTGTCTTCATACCAATTTCTTACCTGTATTAATTACCATGTCAATGTGTTATAAAAATAATATTACCTTTAGTTCATACACGTTTACACTCATTCACCTTTAATCTGTTGGTAGAATTCAAGCTTGATTAAAACAGTGACTGTCTACCAAGATATCAAGGTATGTGATTTTTTTTAATTATTTGCAACTTGCAAGTGTGTTTCAATTCCTCGTACAAGGAAAGTTATTATTTTGTATACTTTAGATTGTACATTGTTTATTGTCATATTCATTTCTTTCATACATTTCTTTTACTCACACAATTTGTGTGCAATATTTAGATAAGAAAATGTCACCAATGTTTGGGGACTATGTTTGAGAACAGATATAAATGTCAATGTCGAGTGTCTTTGTGTTATGTGGTTTATGAAAGTACCAGTGACTGATAACCATAGAATATTTTGTCCAATTCTGAGAGATTGTCTCATCTAACGAAGATAGTAAATTATATATTGACTTTTATAGGTCGGAGAGATATTACATTACTTGATCGGAGGTGAAAGAGTATCACAGTTATATTAAATGTCAAGGTCGATTCATAAATTGTACATATAATACAGTGTTTCATACGTGTTATGTTTTATGCTAATTAAGTGCAAGTACCGCTTTTGATATATTTTACTTAGAATTTTCCTTCAGTATCTATACTTAGAATCTATTAGGTATGTTGGTGTTTTAAGTGAATTGAAATTTCTTTTATTATTAAATAAGTAAGACTTGTAAAATGAAACTGAGGGTATTGAATTCTATTGAATAATTCTGTATATTCATATAAACGTATATTATTTTGAAAAGAATAATTATTTTGGTGATGAAGCTACCCTCTCTGGCCATCTCTGACGTGTGACACATACATCTCAGCCAGTCTCTTCTGTTAGTGTATGTATCTCTTTCTGTCTATCCCAAAGGAAATTCAGGCCCTATAGACTCTTTTATATCATCTGAATTCAAGTATAGTTCGGCTGCTGCGAAATGTCACTGTAAAATTATTCAAAAAAAAAATAATATCAATGTCTACAGAAAAGCATAAAAATAAAAATGTCTATGTAGACATTAACCAGTAGCAAGCATGCACACCTTAATATGAAATAATTATATGTAATACAATCACAATTGAATCCCACACCTTGCTGCACATAAATAAAACAACACACTATTCTGAGTTTAATCAGTTTATGTAGAAAAACTATATTTTTAATTCCGTTTGTTTTTCAGGAAATATTACAAAGAACAAAGTGATATAAATATGGTTAAAGTACAGCCTTTCACTGTCATTATTCAATGAATGTCTTATTAATCCAAATTCAAGATTTCTCAATTCTTACTATATAACGTTCATGAAATGTGAAAGTTTTTCCCAAACCCTACCTTGAATGTTGTTATTTTTAAGGTATATGATAATGTACATTCGTCATTTACTACAATGTGGATGGGTGAGTGGGTGTTATTATTCATATTATTATTATTATTATTTACATTTTAACGTAACAAATACTTCTTCCTGAATAATTGACTTTCTTATTTGATTGCTTGCTTGCTGTTTTTTTAAGTTGCTTACTTGCTTACCTATATGTTTGCAAACTTTTCTTACTAAGTCCCTTTGCCTACTAACTTGTTTACTTACCATCCTTTATTTACCGTGCTACCCCTGCACAGTCATGTCATGGAGCGCACTGCACTGCCTTTCTCCTGCTACGGCTGTATACATATCTTATGTACGACTTTTTCATGGAATTGCACTACTGTGTCACATTTAAGGTTCCATGATAACCGCCGTATGGACACATCTGCGGATTTTTCAAAATTCAATATTTCACCATTTTCGTTTTAAATGTTTAATTTGCTTAAGCCCGAGCTAGGGGGGGGGGGGGGGGTTGGACTGTGACTTGCACTTTCTAGTACCGTCCATGAACAGGCTTAATCAAACCAAACCTTCTACATTTTTAATTTTGTCGTGTTGGACTTTCTTTAGGGGTGCTGTTTTTCTCATTTTTTTTGGTCCAGAAATGTCTTACGTCCCAAGTAGATGGAGTAGAATGCTTTTGATAGGTTGGATTAATCGTTAATGACATAAAATAGTTCTGATTAGATGTCTAGACGATCATTATATTTCGACAGGTAATACATGTAATAAAATAAATAATAGATATTTTTGTCTGTAATAAACAGTTGTTAAAGCTTTAATTATGTTTCTTTTTATTATTCTTGGTCTTGATAAACGATTCATTTTTGTTCACAACAAAAATGAAAAGCATTTCTTTACTTTTGAGAAAGTGACATAATTATGTACAAAATAACTCTCCATGTCATATAAATAGCAATTAATGAGGCTATAAAGCTTAACCTAAATGAACTTCTCGGGAACTCAAATAAAGTTCTAGAGAAATTATCAAGACTGTATAAATACGTACTGTATGAACTAAATAACATTGTATTTTGTTGCGATAAATCAAATATACAAATCTAATCAGAACGCACTTAATGCAAGGAAACGGCAAAATATACTACGTGACTTTGTTTCAGTACTCGTGCTTTTTTATCACATGTCAAGTCGCTCTTAATTATACATGTCTTAATTTTCATATTTCATGGCTTCATTTATTAGTGAGAATTCGTTGTAAATATTGAAAATGTCATTTTTTGTCACTTCATATAGCGAACTTGATTTTGGAACCATTAAAACAAAGTTGTTTATTAATACCTAGATGTACTTTCTGTTAACACATGACATCGCTTTTTTCAAATTCAATACTAAAATGGGACAAGTGCTGGATTTACCGTTGTCGCACGTATTATATCCGTAAAACGATTTGATAAGAAACATTCCTGATAGACTTTAAGTAATCTCCAACCTTACCCTATCCACACCCCAAAATGGCTTTAATCTCATCTACATTTTCTTATTTTTTTCTTAGAAGAATAGAAACTAAACGTTAACTTATCCTTGGATATTTTCAATCATTTAAAAATAGGAATATGTTTTCAAACAAATATATAATTTGGTACAAAATAAAACAGTTATAATCAAATCGAGTTAGAAATTGAATATAATGTGAATTTTATTTATTTATAAACGTAGGTATAACGGTTATCTTTATCATTCACATTTAATCAGTTACTGATTGTCTTTTTAAATTCCAAAAAAATGAGTTTCCTTAGAAAAACATAAGTATTATTTCACATAAAAGTAATAAAGCAATCAAGTAAATAAATAATTTTATTCTAAATCGAAAGATTTCTCTGTGAAGTTAGAGATTAAAACTTCGAACACTTCTCTTCGTTTTATGTGATTGTTAAGTCAATAAATTGGCTTTTGTGTAAATTTCTTGAAATATTTTACTGTATGGCTTTGTAAAAAAATTACACATTGTTACATATTAAGAGTAAAGTTGTTGCTTTTTAGGTAATGGCAAAAGAAGAGAAACGTTTAAGATCACTGAACCTTTATTTTTAAAATTGAACACTGTAGTTATATTACTTTCATATAGTCAACAGGAAATGCAATCACAGAAGTTTATGCCGTGTCACGTAGTCTATTAGTAAAATACACGAGTAAAACGTTTTCCTTAATTACCACTGGTGTTTTGGGAAAACAGTTTGTCTACAACAACAGATTTAACGTTTATTCCAATATTCTTTGGAAGAATTAGTTGTATTGCAAGTATTTTAACACAGTGAAAAAAAAGAAAAGACCAAAATGCAAAAACGTTTCATTCATATCTATACAAAGTTTCTTTTCGATTATAAACCGTTTATTCTCTAGTACCTAGATGATATTTTAAAATGTATAATTTTAAAATTTCTGTTCATTTATTTCTTTCTTTCCTTTTTGTCTTTATTTACCATCAAATAAGTTGTTGGACTAGTTTCCGTCAAATATTTTTATCATACGGTTTTGTTACTTTTCTCACAAATTCATTCTCTCTTTTTTACTATCCAGCATTACAAGAAAAACAAACAAACGAAAAAACCCCAACAAAAACAATGAAAAACACATTTTTTTGAAAGACTGAAAGAGACACGTTTAGCCTTTCATCTATAAGTATACATATCATTAACGCCAACGTTTCCGAGACTTAAAAACTTCTACGCTATCAACATGTTGTATACCTTCAGACATTATGGTTAAATACGTCAATGTAGTGTATCGATATATCAGTTTAGATTGAAAACTTCAGAATGTGCGCGTGATTATAGATCATTGATTTATCGGTTTATTTCCTGTTTTTACAAAATCAACTTTCTTGCAACTGTATTCTTATATAATTATTGTTTCGGAGGAAAATACATTTCATTATTCGCATGAAAGAAAATATGTTTTTACTAACCACTTTGAATCATAGAAGCCCATTAAGCCTCAAATATGCTATCCTTGGTGTTTTCAAAACCTTTTTTTTTTTTAGCGTCTTGTTACTGATTCCTTATAAAAACTTATTCACCATATACTTGAGCCTTTAACTTTCTTTGCGTTTTGCCCATTATTACAGTTATAGTGATTTATTAGTTTGTATGGAAGTCTAAATACCCTTTTGTTTACTATTTGGTACCTTTATCACAAATATTATTCACTATTTTCAAAAGGAAACAAACAGTTCGCATTTTTAAATCCATTAATGTAAGGGGCACATGTTATAAACAAACAAGGTCTATGTGACATAAAATGACATAAAGTTAAATACACAAATGGAAACGCATAAAACACATTTGCTGATTATCAAGTGCTATTTTATAAGTCATAAACTGTCAGCCTTATAAAATGTAAGAAGAACCATTTGTTCATTTTAACTTCAGATATGCACTTCAAATGATCATTTGCATCGAATTCCACAAGATTAGGAAACTGTTATCCAAGTACCAAATTGATACTTGATTATGAAATACTTTAATACCAACTAAATCAATGAAGTGCCAATTGTTTTACTTTCACTGATCCGGAATGATTCAATATTACAGTGAAAATAGTATTAGGCTTTATAAGAGAATACATGTAACAGTATAATACTTTATTTTTAATACAAAACGTATG
The DNA here is from genome assembly GCF_026571515.1 of Ruditapes philippinarum. Classification (NCBI taxonomy): domain Eukaryota; kingdom Metazoa; phylum Mollusca; class Bivalvia; order Venerida; family Veneridae; genus Ruditapes; species Ruditapes philippinarum. The sequence goes on along the minus strand of NW_026866517.1, from coordinate 48,482 downwards.
TAAATGTGAAAAAGAACTCGATTAAGTAAAGCACGTCATATTTTGTGATTGAAAGCTAGTTTAACTAAAAGGACTAGCGGTGAGTTTATCAAATTATTTTACCAGCCTTAAGTCCTGAAAGTCTTTTTACAACATAATATCAACGCAATTGATAACATTTCGAATTCTACAAATCGAAAAGTGACAAAAAAGATGATACAAGAATAATTCAAAACCAAGTTTCACATACAAATGTTGGCTTGTCAAAACAGGTTTTTTCAAACTTTGGACAAACATGCGTAAGGAAGTCCATCACCAGACTAAATTAATTAATAAATGACCTTTCAGAAACCTTTATCTTTCTAAAATATTGCAAGTGCACTAGCAAATATATAAAGGTAGTGCTATAATTGTGGCAAACTTCTACAATCACATACCAATCAAGTTACCAGGTTTGTGATAATAGTTTTCTTGTATGATCTCATCTCCTGATACAAATATTTAAAGATACTGGCAATGCTGATAGCAAAAAGTATGCCAGTATTATTATTGTTGAAAATGTACCCATGACAAAAACATTTTACCTTGTTAAATATCATGAGTGATGATGCTTATGCAACTCCGTCGTTTTATAAATCCCTGCTTCAGTTATTATAAGTCAGGTTTGTACTGTGTAAAACATGTGTCACAGTTGTATTAAAAGTATAGAACCTTTAAATAGTGTACATGTTTGTATCATTGTTCCTTTTAAAAACATGTTCATATGAACATATCGCTTTCGGAAAAAGAAACAAAAAATGAGTAATATTAAAGTCACTGGGATCTAGACGAAAAAGGTTATGATAACATGTTGTCTAGACAAAATTTCTACGAAGACAAGAAGTAAATTTTACGAAACCTTATTATTTTTATGCAATAAATAAATTTTTACATGCGTATTGGTCTTTAAGTAAAATGTATTTCCTTAATATTAAATGGATACTTTTTTTCTGGCATATGGAAGGTATTAAGAATAAATGGATACACATGTGATTATGAGTTAAGATCAACAGCAGATATAAGCCTTTCTTATTTTCTCTATTTTACGAAACAGAAACCATCGCGATATAAAGGCAACACTGGCCCATCGGTGTGGCAGGTATATGGACACCTTTAAAAAGGTAAATTGCTATTGGTAGGGCTTAATTTTCGAAATGCAATATTTTAGCTTAGATTATTGATTAATGTTTCATCTGCTTTCACAAAGACTCATTTGTTATCTACACAATGTTATCTAATTGTCATAACAGAAGCAGAATACAACATTTAGACATAAGAATGATGAAACATTATGATACTTCCGTAGATAAGTTCATACGGCAGTCAACATGGAACATACAATGTGACACGTTCAAGTCGTCACCACGCCACTCAGCATCTGTTGATAAACAGCCAAACAAAAGCATGTTTTATCTGTTCATCTGATACCTAATTTTTAGAAAAATGTTATTCTCCCAATTTGTTTGCGTTGAAAATAAAGAACATGGAACTTCCTGGTAAAACCATGTTCTTATTCTATGAATGAATTATATTGACAGACATGTTCAGTAATAATTGTGTCTGTCCTTTTTTGATTGGCATGTCAAATTGAAGACAGAGTATTTGTTGTCAATATATTCATTGCTCAACATAATACTGCAATATTTACTGTAATGCATACACATTTAATGTTTTCATCTGGAACAATATTTTAAAGTGTACAACTGTTTGCTTTAATGAAGAGATGTTATTCTTGCTATTGTGACATAAGACAAACATTACATTGAAGAGGAAGAGCTTAAAGCAAGATTAACTTTTTAAAGCGCTAGAATGTTTGATACAATGCACATAATTGAAAATGGCAATTTACTGAGAAAAAGAATTACATACATATGCAAAGTTTACGAATCTGTGGCTTTTCAAAGCAAGCGAGTAAGTTGAGTTAATTTCGTAAAATATGCTATAAAAACGGAATGCATTCCTCAAACAAATGTCGATCTGAATACATTCTATAAAATTATTCTTTTTATTGTTTTATTGTTTTCGAGAAATACTATATATCGTTACTTTCTCATCTTGGCAATATTCTGACAATATAATCTTAAAAAGTGTGAATAAGCCGCGTTTGTTATTTAAAACATTCATATAGTTACTAGTACATGTTTTAATTGAGGTATATTTATGCATGTTTAAACACTCACTGTTTAAATAAGATGGCTGTGTTAATAAAAAGATATATATTATGTTTCTTCTCATTTTGTGTAAAACTTGAAAGGTCTTTTACTGTAATAGATACAACGAAGCAGTATATTTACATTTAGCTCGACGTAATGTTTTTTAAATTTGCTTTTTGTGTATACTAATATTTTTGTAATATTTGCACAGTTATATATTTTTATAGTTTTTTACATTTTAATTTGTAGAAACTGTTTACGTTAATGAAGTTTAACATTGTAAATTCGTGGAGGAAATAGATTTATATATAGTTTATCAGATATTTGATTTACTAGATATGTTCTGTCAAAATAAGCTAAAGATAGTATGAATTGCTCCTGTATGATTAAAAAACGAAGGCTAATTTATTGTTTTGAATAGTATTAACCTTAAAGAAAAGAAGCAGTTCTGACCTTCAATATATTCATTGCTTTCAAGATGTACAGACACATTTATACAACTTTATTCTGTACTCAATCTACTTAAAATATTATTTAATAATCTGCAAAATAATGAACAGACTACATGTCTCGTTTTTAGATGCTAACACAGAAATGTAACTAGAGTAAATTGCAAAAACAAATTACAGAAAAAATCTCATTTATTAAAAGTAAATGAAATTGTATGATTTACTGGACAAATGTATGTTTAAATCAGGAGTTGTCACTGGTGACTTTGATTTACGATACAAAATTACATGTTGCAGACACAACAAATCCGTCTTTAAAGTGGCTGCATATTTTTATTGCATTCTAAAACACAACATAAAGCACAGCTGGAGTTAACAAATATATGATGTAAAATAATCCTGTAGTCGCTTTGCGTGTGTCGACACCGAATTAAAGAAGCTTTCAGAATTAATATTATATACTGTAAATAGGTTTCGATATTGCAAGAACATGTAAGTTGTAACAGAAATCGTATGTTTTGTTATGAAAATTATCTTCGTTCTATTTAACCCGTAAAGCAACATTTTTTAATTAATGGTGTTAATATGAAAATGTTAGCATTTTAATATAAAAAAAACAACATTTTTTAGATTTATTGTGACTATATTTATGTAAACAAATCATAAAACCTTATAGAAGTAAGTAAAAACAATCTTATTTTTCAAGAATGTTCCCTGAACTGTTAATTGATAATGTTTACCCAATAACTGAAATCTATTTCCAAAGATTATAACACTTAATAAAATTGCTGGTATAAATTGCTGCTACAGACACAAAAGAATTAAGAAAAGTTATTAGCGAATTGTGAAAATTGATGTTTAAAAGACGCATTAATACTTGTTTAACTAATCTTTATATATCACAGTAATTCAAGAAAATGTTTTATTTCGTGTTTTATTGTAATGATTGAATGTTATAATACAGAAACGTTTAGTCCTTCAGACTATTTCACCGCATTACCAATCCTAATCGTTTTCTTGAAATATCATTATACAGTTGTCAAAGCAACCAAATTTTATTAAAAGTCTCATCTGTTTATATAGCAGAAAAGCCATTACTCACAATATAAACTGACATTTAAAGAAATAAACACACTTATAGGATTATTAAGGAAACTTTCAAAATGATATTTTAGAAATTGTATTTCTGACATAACAACGTGTCCATAATGTGTGTACCATATTTGCATAGAGAATCTCCCAAAGAAAATAAGGCACACTTCTTGATATTATATAGATGAATATTGTCAATGTATGTATTTATATAATTCGTGGATCAATCTCTATGTTATGAATATTATAATTTGCATATGTTTTGCATATCAAGAAAAATTATCAATTCTTACTAAGTAATTTTGTTTATTTTATATTAAATTAAAATAAAGTAATACTAGACTGACAATCAGGTTTATTTATGAAGTTAATAGGAAATAAAACATGTTTCATTATTAATGAAACATATGAACAAAATATGTGTCTCCCATAATCATAATGTGTTTAGGAGATCATCACTACAAAATTAGATATTCGATCTTTCGTAATTCATATTTATTTAGTAATTATTTTGTAAATGACCAAAACTGACCGTCAATATGATTTAAAGGCTCTTTAAGCCTAAAAACTGCCATAATTGTTTTCAAATGTTTTTGTGTATCCTTTAATAGTTTTTAAAACATTACTCACTGGCCATATACCTGAGCCATCGTTTTTTGTGCTTCGGTAATTAGTGCAGTCACAGTGAATTAGAATTTTGTATGGAAAAATTTAACTTCTGTATACTTTATTTACAATTTATACAAGTTTCGGCCATTAGAAAATTATTCTTCATTATAATTCTTCATTATGAATTATCTGTTCAATAGTCAGAGAGACAATTTGTTCTATTTTTACGTTTTATTTACCAGCATGTTTATTAATTGCATTTGAAACACCACCTCGCCTATTACCAGTAATCATTTCAGAAGTCGAGTGAGTGATGTTTGCACAGTAAGTTACGAATGAATTTAATTGACATCCGTTGAAATGTTTATTGTGGTAGTATTATGACTATAATATATGTCTGACAACAAGGGTAATGTTTAGAATACCAATTAGCATGTAAAGAAAATCTTCGCATGGTATCTGTGTGTACTGTACTTTCTGTTTGCTAAAAATTCCATAATAATTAGCAAAATACCGATACTTTTCATTTCTTTCATACAGATTAACTTAATATTAGTTACATGTAACATAATAAACTAATTTAACAGATAATTGCCTTTGTCAACTTCTTGTTTATATAATTTATAATGCTGAGCAGATTTGACGGATATTATAACAATGATAGTTATTATTATTATTCGTAAGTTCATACAGTTGTAATCCAGGTCCCTACATGCACATGTGACATGTCATAGAAAGGGACATAAAGTATCGTTTGTTTATACTACAAATAGTCTATGAATACATGTTTTGTTTTTATTCTATAAGGCCATGTCATTCCTGATTTTTCTACAATTCAAAATCAGCGTGTTATAAGTTTTACCTCTATGGATACTCTTAAGTAAACACAAATAAAAAACAACAAGATTGAAAATAAATAACTGCGTAATTACTGCCATGTCCATTTTAAGGTGATAGTAAACAAATGAAGTTACGTTTCCTTAACTGATTCGATACTGCGTCAATGAAGCACCCTATTTCATTTATCATTTAATATTGCAGTTGTAAACTGTAACCGTTTTTGAGATAGAATGGACCAAGGTCAGGAAACGCTACTGTTCTTTTCTCATAGGGATTTAAACGTCTGTTATTTCGTCTAAACCATATGATTTTTTGACGGTATTTAAGAGAACGGTATTGAATTGGTTTTGATTTGGAATTCGACAATATAATCTACTCTATAATATCACATCAACTTAACATTGATATATAACTTGTTTATACTCTAGCATATGTGCCCTTGAATATATTGCATAGGGCAGCAATCTATACGGGCACAACATCGTTTATTCAACTGAAATTCATATTTTTACTTTTTTAACATGACAGAACAACCGACAATTCTTTAGTTTAAATAAATATATATATATTCAAAAATCTTTATGTTTTAAGGTTTTATTGTAAGGAGAGGATATTTCTTGTTTGAGTGAAATATGGAATATGTCTTCAATAACTATTATATTTTTTCGAGGCGACAAAAGTGAAATATATTTCATATTTACGAAAAAATTAACAAACAAATCATTTTTTTTTAAATTTACTGTACAAAAATCCCCATCAAAGTTGATCTCCAAATACCAATTGCATAGTGCGCAATAATACATGGCTTATTTATAGATGCGTGATGCGGTCCAATACACAATATATAATATCTATCTGAAACCATTTTGAGAAAATATAACTAGATAATTTCTGATAATGAAATGAATAGCTAAAGCTAATGACTGCCGCAGAACACATCTGGGAAAGTAAATTAGTAGTTAATTTACAAATTTTGTTCTTTAACATATATGATATATATTTGACCGATTAAGCACCACATTGTATGGGTTAAATTAAATTAAGTGAAATAATACTTGCAATAAAATAAAATTTGCATTATTGCATGATTAAGGAGTTTTTTTGTCAATGATTAAAGACAAGTTATCAGTCTGCCTTAGATGTTTATGTCTGAAATACATCAATCAGTATCATGAAAGATTTACCGTTGCATGATTTTGACAGTAGTAGAGGAAATGATGTTTGCATATTTGCAATTTATAAATTCTGCAGCATATTCTGCAAGAGATTAATAAAAGTGAAAATATATTCCATATTTTACGAAAAAACTAACAAACAAAACAAACCTTTTTTTAATTTAATTTTACTTTACAAAAATCCCCGTCAAAGTTGTTATCGGAAACTCAAATAGCTAAAGCTAATGACTGCCGCAGAACACACTTTGTAATGTAGTCCCTCAAAATAAATATGGATTCAACTCCACCAACTTAAATTTAAATGTTGATATATATATATATTTGACCGATTAAGCACCACATTTTATGGGTTATATTAAATTAAGTGAAATAATACTTGCAATAAAATAAAATTTGCATTATTGCATGGTTAAGGAGTTTTTTTGTCAATGATTAAAGACAAGTTATCAGTCTGCCTTAGATGTTTATGTCTGAAATACATCAATCAGTATCATGAAAGATTTACCGTTGTATGATTTTGACAGTAGTAGAGGAAATGATATTTGCATATTTGCAATTTATAAATTCTGCACCATATTCTGCACGAGATTGATAAATGATGAGACATTATATGGAATTTCTTTTCAGTCTTTTTTCTTTAAAAGTTTGCAGTAATATAAATTCATTATGATTTAATTTAGTCCAAAATAACGAGAATAATATCAGAACGTATCAGGTGAGTTTATGATGTTCAATAACTATCTAATACATTAAATGATTATTGATATGTTCACTTGATATAATGTTTATAATTTCTATATATTTTTGTATATTAAGTATTTATAATAAAAAATGCCTTACCGACTGCGTAGATGTTGGTGTTAGAAATTGAGTTCACTTACCGAAACACGAAAGGTTTGTTTAGAAACACTTACATCGTAACGTGTTCCATTTTTCAAAATAAATAACCCTACAAAAAATTATTATATCATTGTCATGTAATCTATGCTAACAGTTCTATATGAATTTGCATGGAAAACCAAGATCTAACTTATGCAAGTTACCAGTTTTACTTCGGCCCGGTATCTGTTTTTAAAGATACTTCTAGTTTCCAGATATTTAATGATTGTTTTATACACATTAGACTGATGCTGATGAAATGCTATCCTGACACTTATCATTCACACTTGGACTGTTATAATTGTCACTAAAAAGCGACTTAGTCTACAAATGACACATTCTTCCCTAAGGATTTCAAATATTGATAAAACAATTTAAATGTATCAATTTGCTATTTTTGTAAAATATGTTTTGGACATAATTGTTGTTCAAGTTCTAGGTAATTATGTATGGTCATAGGTATGTATCATAATAATATTTTGTTCTAGAAGTTATAATCCGCTAAATATGTAATATATGATCATTTGTTTCATACTTAACAACATGTGTTATACATTTCTTTTCACGGTGTGTTGTCGCGCATGATACTTAAAACTATCAACATAATTATATGTGGTATATTACGTACCCTCGGTTATTGACCAATCCACTTTATACAAAAATATAAGTTGTGCATATATTGGCTATAAGCATATCAGTGAGTAGATGTTCTTAGTTTTTTATTATTATTATTTAAGGTTCACAACACCAGTGTTCCATTGATTTAATGACACACACGATTGTTTTAGATAAATGAAATCATTGAATAAGTGTCGCACTGAGATTTTAAAACAAAAACAACAACAACAAAGAAAACTTGCAAAAACATCAAGTACAAAATTGTTTATCTAAATAAACATTGATCAAAACGTAATTGATACATATGTAGCAAATATTGGATAGTTCTGTTAATACTGTAAACCAGTAATTTCCAAAGGCAACAAAATGACGTTTAACGTGACATTATGCTCATATTTTCATAGTCAAATTGTGATGAAATGACTTTTTATTTCAAAAGATTGACTGTTAAAATGGTGTTTGACCAACAGTTTATTTTGGAAAATGTTTAAGATAAATTTTTAAAATCTGCCTAAAATATAAAAAGACTGCCCCACTCTTTTTATAAACTGAACGTTTCAGGTAAGTTCTAATTGATATTTATAGAAATTCTGTTTCTATCCGGGGGTTATTTATTGTTTATATGAAGTAAATTTTTTAATCAAAAGGAATTATGGCATTATAAAAACTTATTTCGACTTTCACCTGTTCACTCACTGTATACCATTGAATGAGCATAATGTCACTTTCAACTTTTAATAAATTGTAGATGTTTGAATAACACTAGTGTTATAATTATGTATCCCAACAAAAAGCAGACATGAACTGTATAATATATATTTATAAAATTTATCCAAATGAATATATATTTTCGCTGGCATGTTATTATGCACATAGCGCGTTTATAAACGAATTTCTTTCCGTTCTGACGTTGCGAGTTAGAAATCGGAAATTTCAATACTACAAGCTTTCTCGAGTGTCAGTAATTATGTTTTCTTATGATGTGAACGACAATATTTGAAATGATCGATTTACATAATTTTCTACGCAGGTTTTTTTTTTATTATCGATCTCTATTTGACACGAACACATCGTTATTTTCTCAAAATTAAGTCTAAGCATGAACAGGATACATGCCGAATACAGATTGTCTGTGTCAAAAGTGCATTTATTTAAACAAATAATATTAAACATGTACTTTATGACTTCACACTGTACTATATTTCTCATATTAGATTTATAACCAGCATCGCTACGCCACGTATAACCCTCGACGACTATAGTCCTCAAGAGAGTTTTATCTTTTGTGCAGTTAGGCATAATGCTATCCTAGAGCTATATTTGATAGGTTCAAACGCATCAAGCTCCCGGGAGCTTTATTTGATTCACAGCACGTATCGTATTTTAAAGTTATGCCTCGCTTCAAAGAATTAAACTCCTCGTCATGAAGTTAAGTCATGCAGGAACTTTTAACATGCAACATTATCATCGTCATAATAATAATCATCATCATTGTCATGATTTTATTCACTGCACTACCATCATTACCTCGATCGTCATCAACGTTATCATAAATACAATCATTATCACGTCTATCATCTTCAAAATCATAATTAACAACACAATAATTATGTTCTATCATTACATATTTCATCATCATCACATTTTAATTTTCATCGCCCCTATTATCTAATCAGAATAATAATTATATTATATTAATTATATTCGACTCACCATCATTATAAAGACAGCATCATGTGAAACATCATCTCTAATAAACAATCATCTATATCATCACATTCATTGATATAGTTATCACATACATTATCATCACAATGCCCAGTGTCATTATAATTTAAACTATGATAGCCACATCACCATTATGATAACCATCAAAATATGATCATCATCACCTCAATAATAATCATAAATAACATCAATGACTATTATGTTATAAACGAAATCACAAACCTACGCAAACATAACAAATGCAAGCTTATAATTTGAAAGCTTTAACCTGTTTTCCTTTTCAAAACTATAGTCGTTATAGCTGTAGTTATATGTTGGCAAATATAGCAGAAATTATATTGACACAAAATGGCAAAATGAAATTATAGTAAATAAATCAATCAATTAAAAAATGGCATGTGTATAAAGAGAAAATAAGATCATTAAAGGAAGAACACGCTTCCTAGTTTGCAATTTGCTAATTTTAGCCCTAAGAATCCGCATGAGAAACGACATCCTCTGATTGCCAAATGTAGTTCAAGGAAATTCTTTTCAAATTAATGTTGAAAAAATTAAGTGGAATGTCTGGGTGCACTGAGGTGGTATTTAATCATTTCAGTGTGCCTGGTAACGAAATTCATTTATTCAAATTCTCCCAAGCATTTAATCTATCTAATACCTTTAATAGCAAATTTTGATATTTGCAGTCGTTCTAGACCTTATATTCCTATTGAGCAGTGTTTCAGATATGCGAACCACTGTGGTAGTTGAAGAGTTTCCGAACTTTGAGGGCCATTTAGTGAACTGGAAAGCTCTGGTATCGAACCTGTTGTTGGCATCCAAAGATTTGACCGCATTTAGATTTCAATAAGGCAATACTGGCTCATTGTGGTGTAGATATCGCGTCATTTACATCCGATCAACTGGAGCTGCAACCTTAACGCCAAAGGTCAAAGCACAAAATAACGGACAAGACATGCGCATAGCAGATTTATTTAAATACAAAACAGCAAACTGGCGCTCGCAAGCTCCGTCTTTTTAACATTATTCAAGGTCTCGTCGTACTCTGTGTCCTTACTCTTTTAAATATGCCAAAAGAATTTCGGGCATATTCACTGTCTATACACCAATATGCGTCGTCCGATCTGCCATCTGTCCGACGCACACACATACAATGGTCTACCTGAGCTTCTCATATTCCGTCCACACTAATTTTATTTAACACAAACAATACGCATAAACCCAGACACTGGTCTTCACCTGTGGTAATTGTCAACTGTTTATGGAAAACAATCGCGACACCATACACAGATCAAAGAAACAAAGCACATAAACCCGCACAAAATAATTCGGACATGTCCGTCCGTCCGTTAGCACATCTTTGGTTTCCGGAGCCTAACTTAAGCTTCCATTTGTGCACACATTTTTAAATTCATAGGATGATGTCATATTGGGTAAAAGACGCCTTATTGATTTTGGGGTCAGAAAGGTAAAAGTCGAGGTCACTATTACCTTAAAACTGAAAACAGTTTTCCGGAGCATAACTAAAGTTTCATTTGGCCCACAGTGTTCAAACTTCATAGGATGATTGTCCATATTGGGTAGAAGACCCTATTGCTTTTTGGGTCATAAGGTCAAAGGTCAATGTCATTATAACTTAAAAACTGAAAAACAGTTTCGCGGAGCATAACTTAAGTTCCATTTGGCCCAAAATATACAAACTTCATAAGATGATTGTCTATATTAGGTTAGAAGACCCCTATTGATTTTGTGGTCACTAGGAGGTCAAAGGTCAAGGTCACTATTACCTTTAAACTGAAAACAGTTTCCGGAGCAAAACTTAAGTTCCATTTGGCCCAGAGTGTTTAAACTTCATAGTATTATTGTTCATTATTGGGTAGAAGACCCCTATTGATTTTGGGATCACAATGTCAAAGGTCACTATTACCTTAAAACTGAAACAGTTTCCGGAGCATAACTAAAGTTTCATTTGGCCCACAGTGTTCAAACTTCATAGGATGATTGTCAATATTGGGTAGAAGACCCCTATTGTCTTTTGGGGTCACAAGGTGAAAGGTCAAGGTCACTATTACTTTAAACCTGAAAACAGTTTCCGGAGCATAAACTTAAGTTCCATTTGGCCAACAATATATACCTTCATAGGAATTTGATTTTCAATATTAGGAAGAAGACCGCCTATTGATTTTGGAGTCACAACGGTCGAAAGGTCAGGGTCACAATTACATTTCAACTAAAAACAGTGTCCGGTGCATAACTTTAGTTCCATCTGGCCCATAATTTTCATTTGAGGATTGCTTTTTGAAGGAGGTAATACTTTATTTAATTCTCATGTCTTACAAATGATTCATCGTTACTAAAAAAACACCTTCGGGCATATAATGCTCCGCCTAGCTGTGCTCTTAATGCGCTTGCGACCAGCATGGATCCAGACCAGCCTGCGCACCCACGCAGTCTGATCAGGATCCATGCTGTTTTCGCTATCATTTTCTCTACTTGTTATAGAATAGATAAAATACAGAATCCTAAAGAAAGCCCAACACGGCAAAATTGAAAATGTTGGCAGGCTCGGTTTGATTGAGCCTATTCATGGACGGTACTGGAAAGTGCAAGTTACCGTCCACGCCCCCTAGCACCGCTTAAGCAGAATTCAACATTTAAACATGAAATAGTAAAATTTTGAATAAAGAAACATTCGCAGATGTGTTCATCACGGCGATTTAGCATGGAACCTTCATGCCATTCCATGAAAAAGCGGAATAGGGTTATAATCATTTTAGAGTGTTTCGTTGACAACAAGGTTCACTAGATAAACTTCGTACTTTGATTAATTGATTCAGAGCATGACACTTTGTTTTTACCACCATTGAAATATAAAGAGAGAGGTTGTATACAAAAGAAACCCTGACTTACTCACATGCAAAGGAAATCGTAAAGCAAGTTGATTTACTTCAGGCATTGATTATTTGATCTTAAACCTAGAAACGACGGGGGAAGAGATGGGTGAGCGGGTACTAATTGTCATTTTTGGTTGATTATTTCATTGCTATATTTGCATCAGACGCTTAGTAATTATAATTGGTGATATTCTCTAAACTAATTAATTGAAACAAGATAATTGCAAAGTGTAAGGTAACAAATATTTCTCGTGGCTGATGATTAGTTATGTCATATCATAACGATTTAAAGCAAGGGTACTTCTAACAATATTAACACATCAATTTGAAAGAATGTTTCAATTCCCTAAAGTTGACAGTTTCCTTCACTATCCCTCTTTATATTCCCTTTTTTTCCCTATATAACTTGGTCGCTTGTTCTCGCAAATCATTATTTTTCCGGTTAGGTAACATATCGTATCTAAAACATTGAATATTTTAGAAATATTTCAATGTTATCATTTTAGGATTGTAAGTAAAGGAAAGCAATGAAACATCAAAATAGATGAAACCGTAGTATATCCCGGACAGGTTTGAAAATATATCCGATATATCCGTTTATTTTTAGGTGCAAAAATTTATTACAAAAGTCTTGATAACTGCATGTCACTATAGTAATTAGATATAGAGCCGGTTTTCTTCTTATTATTCCTTAAAGAATCTTATTTCTTTTTGCCTACACTTGTACTTATCATGTGCTTTAAAACAGATTTATGACGTCAGAGATTACAGATATGAAAGAATACTTTGTAAAGCCATCATGGAAATAGTTTGAACGAAATGTTTAATCGGGAGTTTTTGAAAATGATTTTCAGACTTACAATTAAAAGTATTATTATGTGTAGCAGGCACCGTCCAGATCTTGTTAATTTTCAATGAAAATTTTGAGAAATGTTAATTTGAAAGTAAAATATTGTGAGGTTCTTATCACGATGTCATGCAAGTTAAAGATATATTCATATATTCGACCACTTTAAATCGCCGAAATGAAAAATGGGAGCTAAAAGAGGGTCAAGATAATGCAAAAATAGCCTTACCAAGCGTGACTAACGACGTTTTTCTATCCTAGAACACAACTTAGATAATTATATAGAGATAAAATAACTCCACATGGCAAAAATCATGTCTGAAGTCGCGAATTATAAACATGTGGTGCATTGTTAAATACTTGCTAGTTGTATACTTTGCAAATGTTTATGTTACTCTTTCATATAACATTTCTCTCTACGTATATGTAATACATTTATATAATGTTAGTATAATAATCGATATATATATATAGGAGATATAGATAATAGAGTATATTATTATAGAGTTCACGTTGGCAAGGTTCTTTATTTATTCAGTAAAGGCATAGTATGCACACTATTTACAACATATAGAAGTTGCTAAATTTTTTGAGACAGAAAAATTTAAAATATGAGCAATAGCCAGTGTGAAAATACAGTGACACAGTAATATTTGAGTATTATTATTCCACATGCGCGTGGCATTGCATGCTACAGTTATAGTATCATGACATTATTGTAATTTTTATATAAATTATTCTCGCGCATATTAGGATTTTATTAACATAGTTTATAATATTTGAACTATCTACACATAGTTGGCTTCAAACATTACAGGAACATACATAGTGTACATGTTAGCGATTTCGAACCCCGCATGCATATTATATAAAAGGATCACAATAGTCACCAGTGTATATGCCAGAATAACAGCAGGAATGTGTAAATAACGCAGAAATGGTGCAAACGTAACGCAGACAATATAGTTGACTATATTGTTATAACGTTGTGACGATTATGAGTACAGGCACCATGATTAAGTAATGGATTGCAGAATGTGAGGCCGCAAAGTATTTTATTTATTTTGGATACAGCAGAACTAATATAGAAGAAAATGAGGTTTATGATCAGGTACTTTGTGTCTTATCTCGATATCTTGCTGGTGCGAATGATTGGGGGTAAGAAACGTGTTATTCTGAAAGGTTCATCTTTATCTTTTTATCTAACTCTCATCAGTGCTTCGTGATAAACAATATTTCCATGACAATGATTATTTTCAAAGACTGACATTTCTATGAAACACAATTGTTAGAGAAGACTATAGAACACAATAGGAGAGGCTTGTTTGGTTAGAAAGAAGGAACTCACTATATCTCAGATTTCGTATTTGAATATAACACAATGAACGTTGAGATTTTTTAGCCCATTATTTATTGTATTTTTTTTGTACTCATGTATGAATTCTTTGTGTGTGTCGCGCAATCACTCCCTTGAGATCGCATATATTTCTTGTGTATACTCGTAGTCATATATTCTCCTATCTTTTTTTTGGCACTTTTCGGATGTTGTAGAATATAGAAATCGTTTATTTCAATTACGGTTCTCAGTATGTCTCTGTGGTTATAAATGACGGCACAGTAGGCTAGAAGTTTCCTTATTATGACTCCGGTTGCGAACCTATACGTAGATAGAAATTTGTAAATGTTACCTCACAACCGACTCAGTGGCCTTGGTTAGGTATAGTGTACAAAAGCTAGAATTAGAACGGTTTACAATCTGACCGTGACATTATACATTAAACGAGTATAAGATAGGTTTTTCTACAGGTATATTATTGAAATAATATTGTATAACGCAATTTTATTAAGAGTCGGAAGAAATCAGAGTAAGAACTCCAGTTTATCTCTTCCACAAACTGTGTGTTACCACGCAGCCTAATTCAATCTTTTTTCTCATCGATATAGAAATATTGAATCAGATGTCAGGAACAATATGTGATATACAGTCTAAATGTAAAAGAGAATGGTTTGTGACTTCAGATGCTGGGCTTAATACTAAGGTTAAAATCTAATTGGTCGGAAAGGTAATCCGGGTAATAGATTAATAGTATTTCTCACTAAGTTCTATTTAATTTTATTATTAGGTATGGATACTTGTGATAATTCTCTTTGTCGCCAGTTTTCAGCTTCATATATTATCGATGATTTATTTATAGGTGGCTATTATTTTGGTGACAAGTTATTAAGCAGAGGCTGATATACAACAGTATGTGGTCTCTGCTTGTATCATCTATTACTAGAGACGGCTGTAATTAGTTGTCACACATATGTCTGACGTCTTATGCTCGAGTGAGAAAATGGCGAATTTAGGTGATGGTTAAATGATGCGATTCGTTGAGTCCTTAGTATATACCAGGAATCATGCAGGAGTTTAAGAGTGAAAATCGAAGATTAAAGAGAAGTTATGACTCGTGTTCTATGGTGTGATGAAAATCTAATTCTAAGGTGCCATGGGGACAGATGTAATGACCTCAAAATTAACTTCAGATAGGATAGGTAATGAATTGCAGAGCTTGATTTAGATATTGAGACTGTAGAATAATGGTCAAATTTGAGAGATGGTTGACTGTCTTATATGGGTAAAATTTCTATTAAGTGCTTTATTCTGATGATGTGTTGAATTAAATGCTTGGCTAATAAGTACTCCTCTGAGGGATACAATAGATGGATCTTTCCAGAATTTATGAGAAAGAGACCAAAGCACACATTTAATATTGGTAGAATAAGAAGTTCTGGGAGTTGAGAGGACATAATACACCAATTATTAGGTAGTGCATATTTGAAGCATGGGGTCATGAATTGAATTGGGCTCTGGTTCAGAATAGTGATCATCTCTGCAACTGTTTTACGCTCGCGCTCCACACTAGTTGGGTTTGAAAAAGCTTATATCTTCTTGGTTATTGACATTTCCGCAGTGATACTGGTATCTCATTTATTTGTGAGGTGAAGAACTTTTCCTTGAGACTCAGAATACAGCCGAACAATAAATTGAAAATGAAGAGTTTTAAATATTTCATTACAACACAGCAATAAGTGATTGCAGGTAAAAAGAAGTGAACGTGATATTAGTAGAGCTCACAAATCAACGGATAAATGAACTTAACACCTTCTACAATTAACATATGTCCGCTACACCTCACACTCGACTCATCTATAATCAAACCCGCAGACTCTCATCCCCTCGAAAAAGAAAGAGAAAAGATACTTCAAAAGCTTCAGCCTCGTTCTATATTTACCACGTATACTGCAAGGTGTATGCATGGGTTCTTGCTACAGTGTGATTAGTATCATCAACGCAAGGAAAAGTGGTGGAGCTGAGTTGTGTCATCACTTGTGCACACGAGAAAACGTTGCGGATGGACGTGATTGATAAAAAAGGCATGTATTCACATTATCAACTCCTGAGCAAGTGTTTGAATCTAGTAGAGACATAAACATTTACGCTGTTTATATGTCATAAATGATATTTAGAGATAGAGATTAACACACCTTAGTGAGTTAGTAGATTCAATACACGTTGGCTATTTTTTTTTTCTTTGTGTGGTTAGTCAATTTTGCCATGCTGGGTGTCTTTAAGAGGTCGCTATAACACGACAGGGCAGGATTTTATTTCCTTGGTGTTTCTTTAATATTCATAGATAATTGGACTCAACTCTAGAGCTGTCTAGCCTAGATATGTCGCTTTTTAATTGAGGGTAGAGTTTTATCGTACGATCATATCGTTGGAATTAATGCTCAAGTATGGCGCAACTTCTCCATTACATGCTATAATTATCATATATAGAAAGAAATGAGTATAAGCTGATGGCAAACGGCAGTGAAGAACAAGATTAAGCAATTTATCAAATCGTTAGTAGAGAAAGTTTTCAGAATTTATGTTACTTCTCTTGTAACGCTATAGACCTATGTCGAGAACATTTACTGTATTGTGATGAGTCACATAGAGAATAGGACAGCATGTGACTCAATTCTCCAAAGTTCAGACAATAGGACGTGCAAATTCTATTTTTAATATTTTACATAGTATAACTTTAACAGCAATATTCAGAAAACCCCTAAACTTGCTTTATATATTGCATGTATTTATAGAGAAAGAATCAGGAGTGCTTAAGCTGACGTCATAAAGAAACGAGAACCGTGCATAACACAGGTATCTCATATAAGAGTATACACTGAGAAAAAATAAAAGTCTGTGTTACTCATCGTTTGGATAGTGTTTTTTTGCTTTTCGGGAGATTATAAGATGAATATATGATACTCTCGTAAAGGTATGCAATTAGAATTTCTAGATCTAATAAAGATATATATAGATGATTTACGCATTAACTAATATAACTATAGTGTTTTGGATTAGATTGATGAGTTGTTTCCACACCACTCTCTGTTTTTGCTCACAAGCGCCATATTTTAATCGGCCAGTTGCGAGTCAAATTAAGGGTAACAAACAGGTTTTATTTTAGCATTGATCAGTATGAATTATGGAACACCTTATTAGTGTAAGAGCATACCAGGAGCGTCGCAGACAAACGTTGCCTAATCGGTTGACTACGTATACACTTGGTTTTAAGGCATTGACTATCCCGGTTTTTTCTTCTTCAAACAATGCAATTGAGATAATAACTTTTTGCATCATTAAATCTTGCTCGTTGATTTCGCCAATTTCCCGGGCACAACTGCTTTCTTGCACATTCGGGTCATTTGTCAAATCCCGTTAGATCCACACCCGCAGCGCAGCATGACACAGCTTGCAAACCGCTCCAAAAGAGCTGCGTGACTGGAAGCTGGTGCAGCCGGTCTCTTAGTTGTATTTGATATTTATTAGCGTCAGTAGTACATAAAGATTGATAGGCAAGAGATAGGCCTCAACTGACGGTTAGGAAACGAGAAAGTTATGTTAGGTGCAGGTTTAGCTAGGGTTAAGTGCTGATGTGGTTAGTGGTGAACTATTGCTTATGTAGAGTACATGTAGGGTTGATCAGTGAGAGGTGGAGGAGGAAGGCCATACTGAGATTATTTTTTATATAATTATATTTTTATTGTTTCGGTTATTTCATATCATTGTTTTTTTTTAATTGATTCCCAATATTTCTCTTTATCCTCTATTTGCCTTCAAATTATTATATTGTTATAGTAGTTATTACCTGATTGACTATGTTTCGGTTGATTCTTGTACCTTCCTGTTTAATTATAATAGGGCCTGAGTATCGTGTAGTGTATTTATTTATGGAGAATATTAGGAAATATTCCAAACAAAGAAAGAATGCGGCTTTGTTGAATGTTCCTCTATTGGAAAGACACAGGCAAATTTTAAGTATAGTTAGAATTTATGTTTTTAAAACGACACGAGGCTGGTAGAGTACTCTTGTGTTCTCAAGTTGTGCAAAAGGTCCATCAATATCTTATCAGAACTTTAAGGGGCATAGAAACCAACAACCTGATTTTATTTAGAGAAAGTAATCCTTCAATTATTACTGTAGCACATCATTATTTGAATGTCCATACTGTCTCAAAATATCACATGAAATATCTCTTTTATACTTTCGGATTAATATGGAAAATATTTTCTTTTGCAGTTATAAACTCTGTAGGAAATCAGAAATCCATATACTGTTTCAGTGCCACAAAATTCAATTTTTAAATGTGTAAATGCATCATGACAATTACATTGTACTTCAATTATCACTTTTTACATTTCTTTTTGGATTCATATTATGTACATGGATTTTTCCCCTCGCAAATCATGAACTATTATAACGCACTTAAATAAGTTGATATAAATTTAGAAAGAATATGATTTATTTGATAAGTGAAATTTAACTAATAGGAGTATGAAAAAAAACAAACTTTTAGAATAAACACCACATAAGTATGGCTCAAACACTTTTATAAATGTCAGATGCCGTATATATCCATTAAATGTTTAGTAAGAATAAGAACATAGTTTTTAAATTAAGTCAATTAGATTATGCATTGACTGTGGTTTTATAAATGTAAGAAGGTTTTGGTAGTTTATCATTCTTTAAAGAAAATATTTTTCACATGTCTACACATAAGTTATTGATCAATGCAATTACAGTGATTAATACGATGATAGAACGATTTGAAATAGAGACCGTTTTGCAAAGAAGGACAATGGACATGACCGGCGATTTGAAATGTTTTTCAGATAAGATAATTTCATCTACTACTATAAAAATTTAATGTCTGATGTTCCATATTCTGTTGGAACTTCGAGCAAATGAAGACAGAAATATTGAAAGCTAGTTTATGGTACAGCGGTGTGTTATTTCTCCAGTTTGGTTTGCGATATTGGTTGATAAAGAAATGTTTGACTGGAGTATACATATTAGGCTTAAATATTATATTAAGCAGGACGTAAAACTTTGACATGTTCGGGGCTCGTACCAATTGCATAGACAATAGAAGAATGCAATTAATGTTTAAGAGACTGAGTTTTAAATCAATGGGGGAGGCCTAAAACTAACTTATGAGTGGTGGTGGACTTTCTCGTGTGTCATCAATGTCCACAATGATGCATGAATGGGCACCTGAAGTCCTTCTCTCTCAATAAAGCGCAAGAATTGCTAATAATAACCTTAAGCATAATCTGAAATCAATTACTGGAAAAAGAACAAATTTCATTTCACACGGTAAGCGGGAGACAGATAGGACTTACTAGAAGGCATCTTTGCCAATTTTTAAAAAACGGCAAGGTCTTTCCAACCGGAAGAGCCGTTATATTTCCAAGCAACGTCTGGGCAAGTTCTAACAAATTGTCTTATTTCTCTTAACTCAAGACATTCAAAAAACAAAACGTCGATGGACAAATTATTTCATTTCAAAAACGAAACATTTTCCACAGTATAAAATATCTTTACTGTGACAAACCATACACTTGTTTTTTCAGTAGCTGCCATTGTCATCAGATTTTCTGGTTTATAAATACATAGATAATCACATGTAGTTGATCATCACTATATACTAGTGCACTTTAAAGCGTAGTTTGTAATCCAAATAATTTATGCATGTAACACAACCGAAGACATTTGACAGACAGGACGAGTTTCTTTAACTCATGTTTTCCTGGAGAAAATTTTACGCCGGCAAGCCGAAAACAGCAAACGTGATTTACATAGGAGAAACATTTATCCTGAGTATCTTTTAGCGTGTCATTTAAGAATGCCCAATTGTCTCACAAAGTTTCGCTAGAAAAATATTTATGGGTTAACGATTGAGAGCGCAATATGGGTTGTGTTTCCAACTGTGGTCTGATATGGGTACAAGTGTAGCAAGATATGAAAGGAAACACATCAATGGTTTCAGTCTATACTTTATTTACTTATGTTGCCCGAGGCGCATGGAAGGTGACACCGTTGAACACGCAATAGTCAGTCCTAAGATATATAAACAATTATTTTGATATTAAGTGAATCAAACTGGGATTATCCTACAAGTGCAAGAGTAATGAGGGTGGATACAAGAAGGAACAATAATGTTATGCAACTACTTAATATACGCCCACTTCACGCGCGCACTCCGCCACCAAACTCCTCCAAATTGGATAGTTAATATAAAATTAATATCATTGTGTATAAGCAAAAATTAGGGCCGGCGATTATGATTTTCGTAATCATCATTATTTCAATTTCGATTTCTGGATAGTGTATGAACAGTCGCTGCATAATATTTTTTAAAATTTAAGTTACAATAAGAGTAAAGCTTGAGTTCCGAATGCAATAACTTAACTTAGTGGAGGAATGAGGCTGCTGCCCTTAGTCGAATCTTATGCAAAATCAGATCCAGCCAGAACATCCATGATGTGTTATGTTCGGATAGTATATAATATTATTTCAAAATGGCAAACAAAAAAATCAAAGCATGATCTTGCCTTGATTGAAAGGTGGGCATATTAAGCGTTGTGAGGGTAAGGACGGGGTGCAAACTGATGAGGCGACAGGAAGACGGAGCAAAACCCCACGTAAAACCGCCACACCGTCAAAGTTTTATAGAGTGGACTAAAAACCCACACCTAAAGTGGGTGTGATAGGTGGAATACAAAACCCACAACTTCAAAATTATAGACGTGGACAAACCCCCACATCTCTTATTTAATATGTATAGACCCTTGGGAATAATAATTAATGTTAATTAAAGATTTAATGATGTTTACAGTTTAATGTTGAGATGGGGTTGAAGAGTTCGTAAATGATTTGAGAATGCTGTACCCGCCTTAAATTTTTATTGTTAAAGTTTGTTATACTTTGTATATGTCCTATTATCATATAATCATATTGTGTTATAATAATTGAAATGAAAATATAACGGCTATCCATGTTAATTATCATGTCAAAGGAAACTGAATGTAAAATAGATCCGAAAGTAACGTAATCAAACTTATAAGTCAAAATATTCTATTTTTGTTCTTTCTAACAAGATCAAATTATATGAAATTGTATTGTTTTATAACAAATAATAATAAGGTGGTGGGGTTATGTCCACTCTAATAGGAAATTGAATGGTGTGGGGTTTTTGTCCACTCTATAAAATTCAGGTTGTGTGGGGTGGTTTTGTGTCAGTATATAAAATTTTGGTGTGGATTTGATATGTGGGGTTTTTGTCCTACATTCGCAGAGGCATTGCTAATTGCACTTAACGGAATCCAGCTTTTTTCTTACTGAATAATATTTTCATCATTATTTGAATACCAAAAACACTTTGAATAAATCCTTAATATTATTTGTCATCATTATTTGAATACCAAAAACACTTTGAATAAATCTGTGATATTATTTCCATCATAATTTGAGATACAAAAAACACTTTGAATAAAATCTTAATGAGCGTCTTATAATTACTTGTGCTTAATTGACATAATGTAACGGTAACAGATATGCCAACGCTAACGGTTTTACTAATATTTAATTCAATTCCACATATAGTAGCAGATGTTTCGCAGGTTAGGTAGCTGCGATACCATGGGTATATAACTTTAATTGTAGCTCCCTTACTTTTCTGCCTTCTACGTATGCGGCACTTTTTGGATGAAATGAATCTCATAAAGTACCAATATAATTGTTACATATATACATTTATCAACTACCTGTGTGGTTTGTCATGGCATATAAATGATTGCCCATTTTCACGTCACAAACTGTAGTTGTTTTTGCTTTTCCCCAAACTAGTATACAGTAAACGGGCTGGTCGGCTAACAGATGCACATATATTTGTTTTTATTGCTTGACAGCTGTGGTCTATTAGGAGTTGTTCAGCTTAGTATAGGAAGTGACATTGTGAGATCCTCAAGTCTTCCTGAATATTGGAAAGAATGACTATGTTCAGTGAGGTTACCTTCTAAGGTTCTATTTGACTTTGTTAGCGTGTACTTTAATATCAACAACACAGTCATTATGCATGTAATTCAAATATTTCTTTTGAAGAAAAGCGATATTTTTAGGTTTTAATAATGTAAGGTATTTTGTTAATCTCACTCTCGTTGAAGATTACAATGCGGCTCAGAATAGTAAACCAATAAGCACAGAAGGCGCTGAATTTGTTTGGGTCTGCCGAATTGTCAGAAAAGGTGAAGTTGTGGATTTATTAAACAATTTGTGTTTTTTTTTATAGGTGCCATCAATGCTTTCCAGTGTTTAGACTGTAGTAAATTGGGATATAAGACTAATTGCACATGATCATTATTCAATGTGGGTATTTGAACTTAAAACAATTTAAAAAAATGAGTTGCCTCAAACTGGGATTTGAAACTAGTCAGGACAATAGTTCGATATTAACCTTATTAGTGAGACTCAGTGCAAACCGTCGCGCTATCTAACTGTGCTTCTCAAAGAGATATATAGTCTATATGATGAGATGTTAACCTAGACAGCACTTCCGAATTTCGACATGATCACTCTAGTATTCTTGTAACTATAGTGGTTACTGTGAATGCACTAATGTTCAGTATCATATCATTTCGACTGCTTAAACACCTGTTGTTTATTAACTTACAGATTGTAAAGTAATGTACATTTTGTTAACAAGCCATGAGAGCTCTTGTACTTATAAAGATATTAGCATGTTATAAGGTCATAATTTAATGACATAAAAACAAACTATTAGTAGAACTTCGAGATATCCGTGGTGAGCGAATCTATGTCTATTGGCATCACTGAGATATTAATAGCGGCACTAGTGCAGATTAAGTGAGCTATCCTTTTACGCGTGAATAGATCAGCCTTGAATTTTTTTTATCTCTCGTGGCGTTAGTGTGCATATACAGGGGAGTAACCGCTTCATAAAAAGCGACGTAACGTAGGATCCCTGGCATTTTGTGCCACCATGTAACAAGCATCAGTGTGAAATATATTTACCCGTCACTTTTAACCCTATTTTTATTTTTTGTTTTGGTTACTGGGACACTCCAACAAAATAAATAACGGGTAATTATCGACTTCGAAGTACTATAATAGTCTACTTATATGAAAGTGCACCTTTTTTGATCGATATCTGCATATCAACTAAAGTTGAATGTTTATATCTAATTTAGTTTTGTGGGTATATTCCAGCTCACAATTAATAGAAATGATACCATACAAACATATTTATTCAAAGTTTTTTATAATGAGAGCATCCGAGAATTAGTTTTATGAAGATAGTTTATATTATTTACTGTGGTATAAGGGGGGGGGCTAAAGATTTTGGGTTTTGCCCCACCGAGAGTGACATCGATATAAATATGTAGCTATTTTATATTGGGAATCTGATAGAGATTGATGGAGAGAATAAATCGTGCACCGTATTGATACCTCGAATATAATCCGTTATGTATATAAAATATTGGTATAGAAATAAATTCCCATTTACATTCATTATTTGTGTGGGGTTGTCTCTTATTGAGTTTTATTTGACATATAAAGCTCTATACTATATTATCGCGTTTGTTCATTTACGCATTGTGTAATAGATAGTGCCATAATTTGTTTTTGGAGAAGACTCTTCTCGTTTTATGATTTTTAACTAGCTCGTAAGGTGTTCGGAAATAATTAAAAGTCGCAGAATTTGTAGTACTTTTTTGAGAATTTGATTGAAATTCTTATTGGCTGTAGGTACACTAAGATTTGAGAGGTTGAAGAATTCAAACCAAAAACAAAAACAAAACAACACACCAAGTAATTCTCTGATTATTCTCATTATAAATTATACAATTATCAATAATTTAAACATCCATTGAGTTTGGTCAACCTTACATTATCTGCCAACTTGTAATTTTTCATGAATCTTCATGCTCCATTATTGATCTCATTTTTCTTCTTACAAAATGAGCTCGGGGTGTCATATCATGTTAACAAAAAACGTACATATACGCAAAAATATACGGAATGTGCTTCCTAAGAATAGAGCAACAATTCTTTAGCTGGTAGAACTCGTGGAAATCGCGAGGGGTCAGAAGTAGACAGATAGTATCAGTAGGAATTCAACGTTTGTCAGTGGTTAACACAAATTTGGATGGTAGGAGACTACCGGTGACATTACGAAAAATATTTTATAGCCACGAGTTTATTAAATCCTGTCTTTTAGATAATCAAATAGAATCTCCAAAGTTTTTTGTTGACTCATATATAGTGATTAAATTACATGGAGCACAAACAATTTACTATTCGAGAGTATTATCTGGATAAGCAGTTGTGGTTACAGATATGGGTGCCGAGCGGGTGTATTTCCTACTATGTCCTTCAAATCTTTATTTTTTTAATAGGCTCAATGAAAATAAGTTGTAACTATAGATTATAGAGCTGTCGCTGAGTATAATTGTCTTCTAGTTACAGTTTAGATGATACTTTTGGACATTTGGAACAGACGCAAGCTTATCTCAAGGAATCATAAATATGTTACTCGCAAAATTACTCTCAAAGAACAAAGTTGATAGAGGCATATTCTTCACAAAATGTTGCTATGCCGATATTAATTGAATTCTGAGTGTTGAGACATTTAATGAAAATAATCTTTTATAGAATGTCTAATAAATGGTACTTCCTAGATCATATAGATTCAAAAATTAATAAAGTTATCTCGATACCAAGTTAATTGATAAAAATATCTTGTGAGTCGACAAACTACATGCATACAAGAAAAATTAATAAAACCATTATTTCTCTCAATATTAATTATATTATTTAATCTTGAGAAATAACATTTTCTTATCATCAATAACAGTGTGTGTTCTTTAAGTTTATCTAGACCTTTAATCACAGTCTCACGGAGATGGAGACATATGAATAATTAGTGAATATTTAAGGATATGACCTCGTAAATAATTTCGCAGCGTTCTTTGTAAAATTGAAATGATATCATAAAATAGATTATATATGCTATTAGTCAGTCTATGTTCAATATAAGTGCTATCTATAGCTGTATGTATCCTATATCTGCATTCAGAGTTGTTCGTGCATCTTGCAGTACGCTTGCATAGGTTTCTTTAGATTTTGAGATATGCGTATAGTTAGAGACATTCGTTGTCGGATGTCTCTTGATTCTCAGACCAATGGCGAAAGATAAATACTTGATAAATCAAAGTTAATTTTCAAAGTGTTTCTATGTATATAATCTAGAGAATGAGTGTTTCTCGTATTTTTTATATTACTATGTTATCGTATTTTTTGACTCATTTCTCACGCTCTTTGTCTATTACTCTTGTTTATTTAATATACTCATTCAATGATTCTTATTATTTGAGTTCCCGAGAAATTTTCATTTAGGTTAAACTCATTTGGAAAATTAGCAAAATTACATTGTTATTTTAGCTGACGGATCTATTTATACTGCAGAGTCAATTAACGTAAGAAGCTTCTATTTTTTGGAGATTTTGAGGATATTCTAATTTGGAATAGCATCACTATGCTTTATTCCCACTCCGATAGACAAAGATATAAGACAACTGAGTAGCGTAATATTGTCAATTTCACATTCATTAGGATAGTCTCTCGTCTACATAATTTTATAAATATTGTATTCAAATTTCTGACACGGAGATATCGCTAGTTATGAATGACTCAGTATCATATATGCCAAATGATTAGCTAGGATTAACTGAATTACTATTAGAATAAAGATGAACATAATTAATCGCTTCTAACAACCTTTCACTATAATTACATTATATATATTCCGTTTTAAGGACGTACGATATGGCCTCACGCTTACGATTTGACACGTAGCTGTCATCGATAAGTCGTATGATCTTCTCAATGTTAGATATGGTGTACACCTCTCTAGAGGAGTTTATGCTTGATTGGATTATAGCATAGTTAATGTAGCTGAGTTTGAGCTCTCATTCGACGAGACGATATTCAGGGTTGTTAATTATAATGTTGTTGAGTGAAGTCTAGTTATAAGGGGACAATTATAATTATGTCACTCCGTCGAGGACTCTGAGTGGAGATAATCGGTAGACACTTATTATCGCCGGATATGGCCACATCATTTATTAAATAAGAAAGACACATACTGATTATAACCACAAGCTTAGCTTGATTGTATATAGAAGTTATATATAGTCTCATACTAGATTATTAACGATGTTAATATCATATACACATTGTTAAGTTTTAATCAGAGACATTAATCTCTAAAAATTTCTTCAATGTACTTTTCTATTATACCGATCATGATACTGACTCTCTCTACTTTTTGGAGCAGTATAAGGTATGATGTAGTATATAAAGATCGATATGTTATATACAATATAATTACTCGACACTCACTGATTATAATAAAAGCACATAAAATACATTAAATTTAAGATAATACAATAGGAGATGGTCATTATAGTAAGAATAAAGATCCTTAATCAAAACGCATATAACAAGCATTTTTTAATGAGAACTTACATTTTTGACGATAATACCAGTATAGATACAGGTTAAATTGTTACTTTGCTCTCAGAGATAGAAAAAAACAAGTACACGAGAGATAGATAGTAGAAGTCGCATTTTGCATATCGAACTAAATATGTGTTTGATGCCTATATAGTCTAGTTAATTGACTATAAGACTACTGAGATTATATTCAATGTGATATTTTATACATTAAAATTGAGATCGTTATCTCTTATCTAACTTACAGATCTAGGTGCTGCACTTCTTGTGAGGACAAAAAGTTAAAAGGCAAACAAAAATATGGAGGACAACAAAAGAACATTATAGGAGTAGGTTCTCGACCGTGATTTTACTATAGATTGCTATACTTCATTCTAACGTAATTATTTATCAATTATCCTAGAGGATGTTCACAGATGAGTTAGGTAATTATCTATCGGTATACAATTGTAAGGTAGTTATGATCAAAATTCATATACACACAATATGATATCGGCTCAAACGTCAAAATTATTGGATTATTAATATGAATACAAAGAATATACTGTTTATTAAATTATCACCTGGGTTCGGCGGGCAAGTACAAGTTATGCTCTAGAAACTGGATTAATTTGTTGAGCTATTTGGTAAATCAATTGCTATCATTTGTATAAATATATAATTTTTGTGTCTCACTCATATATTTTTAAAGCAAGAATTAAGTTTAAAAACGTAAATATCTTTTATATACTAGGTCTCAATCGATAATTATCCCAACCTTGCTTCTGAGATTCTTGTTGTTTTATTATCCTAGGCTATATTTACCTTTTGTCCTAACCATGATTCGTTTTAAGTTTTAATTAATTCGCGTAATTTTCA
This sequence comes from Ruditapes philippinarum, assembly GCF_026571515.1. NCBI lineage: Eukaryota > Metazoa > Mollusca > Bivalvia > Venerida > Veneridae > Ruditapes > Ruditapes philippinarum. The sequence goes on along the minus strand of NW_026866517.1, from coordinate 20,412 downwards.
TAAGCAATCATTTTAATCTTTCTAAATTATAGGTATGATAGCACATACCGATACAGAGTTCGAACTTAGTTCCCCTATTTGAACACTTGTTATTTTAAAAGAAATATCCATAACATGTACGCAAAAATAAGTTTTTTTTGATAGATAGGTACATTCCCTACGACCAGGAAGAATTTTCTCCGTTAGTCGAGTTTTTCACATCACACATTAACATATAGAGAGCCAACGTGAGACAGGGAACCAAGCACGTTGTTGAGACATTGGTGAGATATCACACTTCGATTTGAGGAGGATTCACCTTATAACAAAACTATGATTTGTTAACGAAATATTTTTTTTCTTAGTAAATAGCATAACGAGACAGACAGAATTCAGACGTAGTCTATTAGTATTCCTGGCGTGTGGCTAGCCGGAGAAATCCTGATCTCTAAAAAAGGTATTGTAAAAATAAGTTATATCGCAGTTGTTTGCATGTGAGCTTGTTTTTCGACCTCGGTCTGATCCTCTTCTCGTATATAGATATAATGTTTTACTATGCGTAAACATTACCAGCTTACAATGAGCGAATGCGTCATGACGGTACTCATCTTTCGAGTTATGCTTGCCTAGATATTGACTGTGATCTTACCCTTTGTGGGCTTTTTAATAGTTTGTAACCTAGCCTGGTTCTGTGGTGATCCTGTCAATTAGTAATTTGTTAGAGACAATAGAAAAAGTAATCGAAATTGATCGCCATCTGGATTCCATCGGCAACACATCCTGAAACGAAATATTTAACACAAATATACTCGAAATAAAACGAGAGCGCCTGGATGTGTAAAATATATCTCTTGTACACACAGAATATAGACTCGGTCGTGACCATAATAATTTATATTCGTACCTGAATGTTGGCATACTCGGTTTGTCTATTCTAAATACTAATAGAAATATTAAGGTACTATAGTTGAAAAAAAACACTTTTGAACTCAGTTCTGTGGAGCTAATCTCATACACTTTAATCTATGAATCTAAGAGTGTTCCACTATACATTGTAATATTTCTGCTTATGAGTCTGAGTGTTTTTACTAAATCGCTCTAATTATTCTATTCCACTAGCCATATAGACTGTGTAGTTGTTTGTTTAAGATTCTCTAGTAATAACATAAAAATCGAAATCTTTATAAAACAATTCCATTTGATCTTGTACTTAAACTTATTTTCGCTTTGAGAGATGATATAACTCACTTAGGCTAATACCAGCTGTAGATACAATAATAAGTCTGCTCACGTATGTCTCGTTATATTTGCACTTCACACTGAGAGTAATAGATTTTACTCAATTACTTTTTTATTTCTTTGTTAGTAATCATACCTCTTTAAATAATTATTTTACAAAAAACATTGTCTGATGTAGGTTTAATATGTTCCTTCATAACAATCTACAATGACCATAACATGTGTGTAAGTAAGATGAGGTGTTAAAGAAACACAGCACTGGGAGTAACTCTATATACAACAGCATTAGGTCGTGCTAAGAATTATGTTATCCTCATTGCTCTTATGAGATAAGCTCCTCTGTAAATTCGGTAGAATGCTCTCAGATATATTGGTTGTGTAGATTAAGCCTGTTAGGGTTAGTTTTAATGCCGCTCATATCGGCATTTTAATCGTGATACACTGCATCTTTACTCGGGGTTGTATATGAGAAAACAAGTCTATGTATAGTTTATTAACAATTAATTTGATATACATAAGATTCACTAAATTTAGTATTTAAATCACGGGAGCATATGAAAAGGTTACTATGATGGTAAGGTATTAACCAATCTTTAGTAAATAAGCCATTAGTACTTTATAATAAATATCAGACACATGTCAATATTTGATATAGTTTTTAACTATTAATTTGAGTTTAACAGAATATTAGATTTAACGTTTTATTCAATAAATTATGGATACCAAGAGACTAAGAAACATAGCCACTATAGGGACACTCGTTTTAAAATTATGTTGCTCTCTATGATGTATCCAATGTTGTAGGCTCAAATGACATTACTGATAGCAGGTACTAAATCATAGATTGGTATGCTGTTAGTCGTATTTTTTAATTTGTTAGTAATGGTATGTTCTATCTATATAAATATGAAATACGAAATAACTATAAATGTTTAGTAGCACGGAGAATTGCGAGTAGTGTCAAGGATATTCATGTTCTTATACCAAATTAAATAGGCGCTTATTGGTTGCGGTTATTTAATAGGAACCATTAAGATATTGTCACATCGATTTCGTTTTATGTGGTATTCACTATTTAGAAGTTAGAAATGGAGAACTTATATAAGTAGGTATACTAATTATAGTAGAACCTATATATTACCGCCGCGTATGGAGTAAGCTCAACGGATCACATGAAGAAACACACTAATCACACTGTATTCATAATTTGAAAAACAAGGGAAGACGGCAGCATGGGCATTTTAGGAGATAATAGAGTTGAGTTAACTGGACTTCTAGATTTGACCGTGACGACGATGACTCGCACTAATGAATTGATATTTAAGAAGACTTGATAGATATAGGATGTATGTTATAGTTCGTTGTTGATTAGATCAATGTCTGACGATGATGCCGGTAGATGACGCAGAGTGATTTGCATTCTATTTGATTTGCATGATGACTCGATTGATGGAATTGATGATTTGAAACTTCCGGATATGATGGAGTGTTAAATAGACTCATGATCGCATATGAGTTAGATGTTGTTTGTGAATATTAGAGACTTGTTGTGTTGATTGTTGAATGTCTGACGAGGATATCGTTGATCTAAGCACGAGATATGATGAGATAATTAGAATCGCATGATGATGTTTCTATGTGTGTTTGTATATGATGATCGATGATCTACTGATGTATATATACATCGTACAATCTAACAAGGAAATTGTTTTTAAAGATATCTATTCGATCAAAACCCAATAAGCCTCTATGATTAGTATTTTCTCTATCCGAATCATGAAAAATACGACTGATGACTTTTATGAACGCAAATAACTTATATGTTAACAGGCTCATGCTCTTAACAATATCGCTCTCATCACGAGTGGCTATCAGTAAAGCAGTGCGAGGAACATACGGGAGATATTCACAATTCTTGATTTAAAGAAATAACTGAAATGTTAGGTACTAACAGTCGCATGTTCATAATTACTATCGCGTTAAATGAAACTACTCAAACTACGTTGGGGCGCCAAACACAGTCTTGTTTCAGTTTGGCTGACATGTTGTGTGTTGTTTTGTGTATTTAGTGTGTTGGTGTTTGTTGTTGTTGGATGTTGCAATTCAACGATCCAACTATTATATGGAACATACTGCCTTATATTACAATCTGAACTAATCTACCATAAATCGATTTAAGGATTTGAAAGTATAAAGGTAGAGAAGTGAAAAGGAAACCTTATATCAGGTGCACACGCTTACATGAAGAGAAAACATTTTATGTACTCTCAGACAATAGGGGTGCTTTTCAACACCTACACATCTCTTAAATACCAGAGAGAGGGCTCATGTTTTAACCCCAGATAGGGGAACTTCTAAGTCCCATTTAAATCACTGAGGGAAATTTAAATATATGTTACAATTTTCTATAAGCATAAATTAGTGGAATATTCGTATATCAATAAATATAATAACCATGTCTCAGAGCTACGAAAGTCTACAAAAATGTTAATCTACAGAATGTGTTTTAGGTCCGTCGGCTTAATAACAATACATTTAATAGTACCTACGACTAATGGCTTAAAATGCTTAGATAAACAACGGGCCTAAGGAAATACCTCTAATAATCTATGGTATATCAATATATATAACTCCTCCTTCGCCATTACCTTTCAACAACAAGGTCAAGAATTAGTTTAATTAATATAGAGAATTATAGTACATATAGTTAGTATTATCTATTAGAAGAGAAAATACAGATCTTGAGAACGTAATTTATTTCTTTCCGCGATAAAGGTGGTGGTGTACCGGGTACCTTGTTTTTAATCATAAAGATATAACACTGATCTTAATTATAGCTATTAATGAGATATGGATCACCTTGGCTCTACATCAAAGTATCGATATCCATGATTATTGTATACGACACTATACTATATATGTCCATATTCCTCGACACCTGAGACACATTGAGTAAGCAGCTTCTATATAATTTCACGCTCAGATTCGATGCATCAATACATCTGATTGCGCAAAATTATGCTGGTGTACAAGGTACTCTAAAGATCTATGTACACTTACTTTTGTATTCGAGTGGTATCACTCCGTCATTTTTGAATATCAAGAATAGATATCAGACTCTAATGTGTACTCTAGAATTTAGTAAGTCAGCTCTTGGGGTGGGGCCAGCTTAAAAATGTTATCGTCTTTTCTCCCCGCGACCTATATCAGTTGGGGAACATATAGCTAGGTTGCTAGATTTTAAAGTTTCAAAAGTTTTATTCAGTATTCAGAACTGTTTATATTATTACAATGGAAAAAATATGAGAAAAATATAAAGATGTGATTCTTATCAGACCCTGCTTCAAAGTTAAGTGTATATTTTTGCCAATGTTTTAGAGAATGATCATAAAGAATATTACTGGTTCAAAATCGAACGCTTAAAACTTCATGAAATGAAATGCATGAAATTTAATAGGACTGCATAATGATCATATCATTATTCAATTGCACTGCACTCGTTTTTACTTATTTACTCTTTCCACGCTCATTATTTTCAATACCTAGGATTATAAACGTTTGAAAGACCTTTGACATAATGTTTTATAAGTAGGTTTTACATTTAAACTGGTGTTTTACAATTGTCACTCATAGTAAGCATATTATGGCCCAGAAACGCTTTTATAACTTCTTTTTTATTTCTAAAAAGATTTTTATTTTTGTATGTGAGAAGTTAGCAGATAACAGTGAGCTAAGCAAAAAGGCATTACGATTTATATAGGGAAATCAATGATCTGCTGTTATGCTCAGCTGGGTAAGCAATCTAGCAGAGCATTCCAAAATAAAGTGTAGAAATGCTTTGCTGGTATGCTCAGCTGGCTAAGCAATCTAGCAGGCCATTCCTAAATATAGTGTAAAAATGCTCTGCTGGTATGCTCAGCTGGCTAGGCAATCTAGCGGGGCATTCCAAAATATAGCGTAAAAATGCTCTGCTGGTATGCTCAGCTGGCTAAGCAATCTAGCGGGGCATTCCAAAATATAGTGCAAAAAGTGCTCTCCTGGTATGCTCAGCTGGCTAAGCAATCAAGCGGGGCATTCGTAAATATAGTGTACAAAATGATCTGCTGGTATGCTCAGCTGGCTAGGCAATCTAGCGGGGCATTCCTAAATATAGTGTAAAAAATACTCTGCTGTTATACTCAGCTGGCTAAGCAATCTAGCGGGGCATTCCAAAATATAATGTAAAAATGCTCTGCTGTTATGCTCAGCTGGCTAAGCAATCAAGCGGAGCATTCCAAAATATAGTGTAAAAATGCTCTGTTGTTATGCTCAGCTGGCTAGGCAATCTAGCAGGGCATTCCAAAATATAGTGTAAAATGCTCTGCTGTTATACTCAGCTGGCTAAGCAATCTAGCAGGGCATTCCAAAATATAGTGTAAAAATGCTCTGCTGTTATGCTCATCTGGCTAGGCAATCTAGCGGGGCATTCCAAAATATAGTGTAAAATGCTCTGCTGTTATGCTCAGCTGGCTAAGCAATCTAGCGGAGCATTCCAAAATAGAGTGTAAAAATGCTCTGCTGGTATGCTCAGCGGGCTAAGCAATCTAGCAGAGCATTCCTAAATATAGTGTAAAAAGGCTTAGCTGTTATGCTCAGCTGGCTAAGCAATCTAGCGGGACATTCCAAAATATAGTGTAAAAATGCTCTGCTGAATTGCTCATCTGGCTAGGCAATCTAGCGGGGCATTCCTAAATATAGTGTTAAAAATGCTCAGCTGGCTAGGCAATCCAGCAGAGCATTCCTAAATATAGTGTAAAAATGCTCTGCTGGTAAGCTCAGCTGGCTATGCCTAGGTCACAAATAAAACGGGCGCCGTCCGATTAAACGATTTTTATAAAATCGGCAGATTTTTTGATGTCGTGGACGCCGGGCGATTTTAAATCCGATACATTGCGTGGTCATGAATGAAACAGTCGTCGGGCGATTTTTGCCGAATGGATTTTACAGAAAGAATTGAACGGATCGGGCGGTCGCCGCCCGATGTCCGTACGGCGCCTGTGCGATTTAAAAGTGAATCGGACGGTTGCCGCGCGGGCGCCGGGCGACAATGACTTTACATTTAATGACATCCTTTATAAATCAGCCAGTTGTAATTATGCCAGCAAAGAAGTCAGCTGCCAAAGCCAATGGGAAGGCAAAGGAGATGGTCCGTGTTGTTGACACCGAGTCACCAACGGCCAGTATCGAGGCCGTAGAAGGCGAAAATCAATCAGATAGCGCATGGACATTGAAGAAAAAATTCATGTTTACTAGTATTCAAAAGAAATTCACAAATATAATTTTGAGGCAATTACAACTTCTTGAAGCTGAAATTACAACAAACATAAGCAGCCCGGTCGCCGGATGACAAAACGATGACCGCCCGGTGCCTGTACATGAATCGTCCGGGTACCGGGCGATGATCGTTTGACTACTTGTCTCTATTCAGGCACCGGGCGGGGCCCGGCCGATGTCCGCCCGGACGCCTTTTAAATCGGACGGTGTTTTAGTAGAACAAGAAATCGCCCGATCAAAAAATCATCGCCCGGTCGCCGCCCGGCGACCGAGCGATGTCCGCTCGATGATATTTATACTCAGTGACCCCAAAAATTATCGTACGGCCGCCGTTAGCTTTTAAGTATTACTTAAAACTCGAAGGCGCCCGCCCGATGAGCAAAATTTTCAGCTGCTGCCGTCCGATAGTCACTGCCGCCGGACGGACGACGGCCGATATTGCGATTTTTTGGAGAAACAGACGCCGCCCGGCGGCATTTTCTTATTTGTGACCTAGGCTTAAGCAAGCTAGCGGAGGGTTCCAAAATGTAGTGCGAAAAATGCTCTGCTGGTATGCTCAGCTGGCTTAGTATAAATTTCGTTGGTCTGCAACTGATTATTTGGCACTCGTAGACTTTCTGAAATATTTAGTGCCAATGCAGATAATGACATTTTTGACTTCTACGGGACCCTCAAGTGTCTATTTCTTTGGTCTCCTACTGATTCTGGGACGATCGCAGACTTTCAGGAATTTTTGGTGTTAATGCAGATAATGACATTTGTGAATTTTTAGGACCATCCAGAGGCCATTTCGTTGGTCTGCGAATGTTTCTGGAACACTCGCAGACTTTCAGAAATTTTTGGTGCCAATGGAGATAATGACATTTTTACTTCAAAAGGACCCTCCTGAGTCTATTACGTTGGTCTGCGACTGATTCTGAGTCACTCGCAGACTTTCAGGAATTTTGGAGTCAATGCAGAAAATGATATTTCTGACTTAGTGGGACCTTCCTGAATCCATTTTTTTAGTCTGCGACTGGTTCTAAGGCACTCACAGACTTTCAGGAATATTTGGTGCCAATAGAGATAATTACAATGTTGACATTTTTTGACCATCCAGACTCTTTTTCGTTGGTCTGCGACTGATTATTGGGCACTTGCAGACTTTCAGGAATTTTTGGTGCTAATGCAGATAATGACATTTTAGAGTAAAACTGCTCTGCTTATGACTAAGGGGTCCTTAAAAGTAAAAAATGTCATGATCTGCAATGGCACTTAACATCCTGAAAGTCTTCGAGTCTCAAAAATCAGTCGCAGACCCAAGAAATTTACTCTGGCGGTTCCCTAGAAGTCAGAAATATCAAATCTCCATTGGCACCAAAATTCCTGAAAGTCTGCAAGTGTCCCAAAATCAGTCGCAGACCAGCGAAATGAACTCTGGTGGGTCGCTAAAAGTCAAAAATGTCATTATCTCCATTGGCACCACAGATTCCTGAAAGTCTGCGAATGTCCCAGAATCAGTTGCAGACCATAAAAATGGACTCTGGCGGGTACCTAGAAGTAAAATTTGCCATCATCTCTATTGGCACCAAACTTTCCTGAAAGTCTGCGAGTGTCCAACAATACGCTGCAGGCCAATGAAATGGACTCTAAAAGGTCCCTAGAAGTCAAAAATATGATTATTTCCATTGGCACCAACCATTCCTGAAAGTCTGCGAGTGTCCGAGAATCAGTCGCAGACCAACAAAATGGACTCTTGAGGGTCCCTAGAAGTGTAAATTGTCAATATCAGCATTGGCACCAGAATTCCTGAAAGTCTGCGAGTGTCCATCAAAAAGTCGCTGGACAATGAAATAGTCTCTTTAAGGTCCTTAGAAGTCAAAAATATCATTATTTCTATTGGCACCAACAATTCCTGAAAGTCTATGCGAGTGCCTCAGAAGTGCCTAGAAGTCGAAAATGTCAATTAAACGTTGGCAACAATAAATCCTGGAACTCAGAATCAGTCTGCCAGCTGAGTATTCCAGCAGAGCTTATAAATACTATAATTCAGAATGCACCGCAAGATTGCTTATCCAACACAGCATTTTCACACTATTTTTCAGAATATTCTGCTAGGTTGCGTTGCCAGCTTAGCATTCCATCAGAGCATTTTTACACTATATTTAGTAATGCTCTGCTAAATTGCCAAGACAGCTGAGTATTGCAGCAGAGCAATTTTACACTTTATTTAGGAATGCCCTGCTAGATTGCTTAGCCAGCTTAGCATTCCAGCAGAGCATTTTTACACTATATTTAGTAATGCCCTGCTAGATTGCCTAGCCAGCTAAGCATTCCAGCAGAGCGTTTTTTCACTATATTTAGGAATACCTTGCTAGATTGCCTAGCCAGCTGAGCATTCCAGCAGAGCATTTTTTCACTATATTAAGGAATGCTCTGCTATAGTGCCTAGCCAGCTGAGCATTCCTGCAGAGCATTTTAACACTATATTTTGTAATGCTCTGCTTGATTGCCTAGCCAGCTTAGCATTCCAGCAGAGCATTTTTACACTATATTTCGTAATGCTCTGCTAGATTGCCTAGCCAGCTTAGCATTCCAGCAGAGCATTTTTACACTATATTTCGTAATGCTCTGCTTGATTGCCTAGCCAGCTTAGCATTCCAGCAGAGCATTTTTACACTATATTTCGTAATGCACTGCTAGATTGCCTAGCCAGCTTAGCATTCCAGCAGAGCATTTTTACACTATATTTAGTAACGCCCTGCTAGATTGCTTAGCTAGCTTAGCATTCCAGCTGAGCATTTTTACACTATATTTAGTAATGCACTGCTAGATTGCCTAGCCAGCTTGGCATTCCAGCAGAGCATTTTAACACTATATTTAGGAATGCCCTGCTAGATTGCCTAGCCAGCTTAGCATTCCAGCAGAGCATTTTTTTCACTATATTTCGTAATGCTCTGCTAGATTGCCTAGCCAGCTTAGCATTACAGCAGAGCATTTTAACACTATATTTAGGAATGCCCTGCTAGATTGCCTAGCCAGCTGAGCATTCCAGCAGAGCATTTTAACACTATATTTAGTAATGCACTGCTAGATTGCCTAGCCAGCTGAGCGTTCCACAGCAGAGCATTTTTTCACTAAAGCTAGGAATGCTCTGCTAGATTGCCAAGACAGCTGAGTATTGCAGCAGAGCATTTTTACACTATATTTAGGAATGCCCTGCTAGATGCCCAAAACAGCTGAGCATTACAGCAGATCATTGACTTCCCTATATAAATTGAAATGCCTTTTTGCTTAGCTCACTGTTCACTGCTAATTTCTCACATACTTTATTTTTAGTGTCCTATTATAAATCCCCCCCTACAAAAAGAGTCTCACTGGAAAATTACCTTCAACATCTGTGGCTTCTTTTGTCTGTCGGCAATAAGTAGGCCTACAGTTCAACAGATTTTTATATGAACGTCGAAGTACTACATTGTTTACATTTTCTTACTTTTGTGACAAATAATTTGATATTCAGGGTTACTTTCCTCACTTGTTAAGCATCTAATAAGATCTAAAACAATTAATTAAACGTTATAAAACTCAGCTTTGCCCTTTTCCAAGAAGGAAAAAAATTCAATTCATAGGCATAATGTGCCTTTAAATTTAGATAAATCTTTCTTATAACGAGTCATTTTGGTATGTTGGGTGCAAATGAATACGAGGCTATATTGGGTGCGATATGGATTTAATATGAACTTTTTTGTACTCTGCAAATGAAAAGAGGATATATGTGGTGTGATATGGATTTGATATGGACTTTCTGGACTATGAAAATAAAAACGGGGTATTTAAATTTTCTGTTGGAACATCATGGGGTGCAAATGCTGAAGGTGTGATTATAAGGTGTGGAACAAAATATCTTGTTATCCCGGATTACACAGTATTCCTTGATGTACAAGATACTATAAATGAGCCGTGTCACGACAAAACCAACATAATGGGTTTGCGACCAGCATGGATCCAGACCAGCCTGCGCATCCGCGCAGTCTGATCAGGATCCATGCTGTTCGCTTACAAACCCTATAACAAGTAGAGAAACTTATAGCGAACAGCATGGATCCTGATCAGACTGCGCGGATGCGCAGGCTGGTCTGGATCCATGCTGGTCGCAAACCCATTATGTTGGTTTTGTCGTGACGCGGCTCAAATACGCTACAAACCTAAAGCGTACTTAGAGCAGTGGAATCACGGCGCGCATACATATATGGCAAGAGTTTTTTCTGCTAGTGTCGGGTGTTATGGTAAGGAAAATATATTACCATATTTGTACAAAATCAAGTTGTGATATTTGCTGGGAAATTTGAGGCGATCTGATTCCTGATATTGGCGTGTCTAAGAGATATTGTCTTTTGCAGAGTATAAAGTAGGGTTATGTTTCATTTCTGCAAGAAGATATTGACGAACTCGAGGGTAATATGAGATATTACGAGCGTGCTCTACCGATCATATATGATTACAAGAAAACATGATTAATTAAATCATCTTAAGTACTAAATAATCTCTCATCTTTACTGATGTACACTTTTTAACAGCCGATGATAAATATTTCAAGTTAATGTTTGCACACGTTTGTAAGGATGTTTGATTCTTGTTGTGCCCAAATTAAAAAAAAATAGGAATTAAGTTTATTGATTGACCTGAGTAATGGCACCGTGCAATAAATCCTTAGTTTTGGATATGAAAAATATATAATAATTATGTCAATCAGTAGAAGTTCAGGGTATACCTATGGTGGCTGATTTGTGCTATCTCATATTTTCGCTCCAAGAGATGCCAAATACAATAATGTCAGCATGTTGTCGTACTTCCGCTCTGAAAACACGGTCATACAACAAAGTCAACAGTTTTCGCCTGACGTCCCGAGGAGCAAAAATACGATATAGCACAAATCAGCCACCATATATATCGATATACTAGTTTATATGATCAATTCAAAAAGCAGATTGAATTTATTTTCACCACTAAAAATATCAAATATCTTGATCACAGACCTATTGGCTGCACACGATTTGTGCCACGGTATATTCATATGAAAACCTATCTATGCAACAATATACAATGTATGTGTTCATTCTTCAAGGTATATTAAATTTAAGAATTGTAGTATATGATTAACTATTCATTTCATTGTTGATGTTTACAAGATTATGTATTGTAATATATTGTATTCGTATTTTATGCCTTTATTCGTATTGAACTGTATTCGTATTTTATGCCTTTACTCATATTGGACTATATAATCGTATTTTATTCGTATTGCACTGTACATGTAACGAAGTCACGAAGTGAAATGATTGTTTTTTTTTTATAAATTGTTTATTAAAGAAACATAATTTACATGTTGTCCAGACAACTATTTGAGCATATATTACTACAAGTGGTAAATCATATCAACACGTCGGTTATCAGTATAAACACTCCTAAATGACTTTTAAAAGCCATTATAATTTGTCTGACATACTGTAAATGTCAAGTTTAGATTAAAATGTTTTCTTCAGCCGAAAATAACTAAACAATCCCATATTTTGAAAGTATGATAAAAACATTACATTAGCAGGTTAAGGTCAGGTATCAAATTTTAGGAGTCAATAATATTTGTATTCATTTAAAGGGTATAAAGCTATAGCTAATGAAATATTTTTAATATTTTTTATCAAATTCAAAAATGGTAAAATTATTGTGTTTCCATAATCATTTGGTCGATTCTTGACAAAGAATGTTTATGTTATTTAACACACATCAAAACTGAAAAAATAGTATCTAATCTTCCTGAACAAAATATTATTTAATACTCTGCCATTATAAGAAGGTTTTAACCGTTTGACAGTGCATTTGACACTCGCCATTCGCTCAAAAGGATTTTTACTGGCATATTTCTTTCATACCGGCATTTTGGAATTATTATTATTAAGAATTAAAATAAAAAATGTAAACTGCAGACAGCAGAGCTGTAACTTTATACACTTTAATTTATCATCTGAAAGTAAAGGAACTTGTTCGAGATCATTCTAAAAGCTACAAGAGTACTTTTTTATCTTAGCTATGACAGCTTCAACAATTCAGTTAGAATTGTCTACCTATGAATAAGTAATAAATGTAGCATATGATGTAGCTACATATTGTATGTATGTATCATCTTTCAACTGATTATTCTGTGAACATGTGCTACCTAGGGGAAAACTGACGTTTCAAGTTCCCATATAAAATCAAATAACAGCAGTCCGTAAAGTGGGCAAGTACACATGATACCAACAACAACAACATTTAATAAAAGTACAAACTGAAATCTTATATTTGATTATATGTTTGTATATGCAGCTATCCTTACTAAACTCTGTAATGGTGGTTTTAGAATTCATTTTAAGAAACGAAATTGATCGTTTGTATTTTTAGATTAGACCTGTCTTTCATAATGATGTGTTATTTATTTAAGGTGTAACTACCATATTAAAATGTCATGCTTACTTTAAAAATTTCTGATAAAGGGAAACCAAGTTGAACATAAAAATTGGAATAAGAATGTGAAAATAGCAGACGACACAGTTTCAGTTTGTCTATGATATATAATGAAAACCATGGCACCTCTTCCGCCTACACGGTCTAGCACAAACTTCAGCAGCATTTAATTTCAGCACTTTGGTCAATGACCACGAAGAAAAAATAACAGCTCCAGTGTGAACTTTGCACAACAGTCACAATGAACTCTTCCGCTTATGTTAAAGTTGAAAATTGCTTGTGCAAATTAATTCCGTCGAGTTTAGCGATAACAAATCGACAATATGAAGAAATAAATTGTTACAAATATTTGCAAGGTGTTTTTGTTTTCTTTGCAACCAATTAACAATAATTTTCGAAAAATTTTAATTGGTCACTTTCTTTGCAACACTACTGGAACTCTGGAAGTCCATCCTTATCTTGTAGTTCGAATACCATAGATTAACTGTATTTCTTTACTTTATAGTACATAAAAAGAGATAAATGGAATGGCGGAATGTTGTTAGTGTTATCCATGCTTGCTGCACATTTGTTGATATTGTTGTCCTTAAGTCCTGTTTATACCGTCACACAATTTTCAAAGTCTTACAAGCTTGAATATCTCACAAAGAAAACAACATTGATAATATGAAGCCATAGTGTGGTTCCTTTTGACAAACTTCAAATTGTTGAAAGATATAAGAACCGGACAAATGCACATAATTTATAATTGTTGTCTCGTTTTTCGATGTGCGGTGTGACTGAAGTCTTGTTAAGTTGTTATCATATCAGCAGATAGGCTATCAATATAGACAAGTTTATACCCTTGTTAAAAATAACTTTAAGGGAGTGATTGTACTGTAAATATCAAGTTTAGATTTGAATTGAATATTTTCGACACTAGAAATAACTCAACTTTCTCACATATATGACAATGTAACATAAGAGGGTTAAGTCTACGTATCAAATTCTAGGGATCATTGTTTGGTAGACATAATGATATTTAGAGTTTCGACAATCCATTGAGTATTGTCTGGGTCTAAGACAAATGTATCATATCACTATATGCAGTAGAAATTGTGTGTGTCTGAATGATCATGATTTTTCTTTTCAAACAACTAACCTCGTTCTGATTTCTCTTTTAAATAATGCAAAATGTCTCAAAAACTTCATTTGATCATCTAGCGTTTGATGCAACTTTGAACAGACCTAATGTGTACATGTAACAAAATGAATTAGTTTTACAATTTGAGAAAAAAACTAATGCCAACAGTCAGCAAGAGATTAAAACATTGTATATATATTTTGACTTTGGATGAAAATCAACAACAAACTTAATAACCAAATGAAAAATGAAGCATTTTAGTGATCTTATATTAAACGTGTTAATCTAAAACGCATTTTGAAGGTAGGAAAACATATACATGTACACAGTTTGGTACAGGAACAAATTACGGGACATTAATTCGAAATTTGATACTTGTGTACATTTCGTGATACATTTGTAAAAAAACGTCGGGATTTGATTTGAGAAATAATTTTCAATATTACTAAAGTTCAATTCTTTGCAGTGAACAAATTATACAAATGTGCCATTTACAAATGTTTCTTGTACAAACGGGGTTCTTAAAAAAATCGACCTCAAATTGTTCTGAACTTGCTCTCTAAAGCAGGTTATCTAATAACAGAATCTCAACAGCCCGTTTTTAAGTCGTAAATCATATGCAAAATTAAATTTAATTTACATGCCAGTAAAAAACATATCTTTCCATATTTGTACGGAAAGTTAACAAAAGATATTTCTAGGAAATTTGAGCCAGCCTGACATTCGATAATGACGTGCTTGGCGATATTGAAGGATTGGCTCTTCTGAAAGAAGTCAGGTTTAGTTTCCGATGCTGTTAAAGTCACAAGAAAAAAATTTAATGGACTGCCGTAACTTGAGAAAGCAAGGTCGTGTTCTGATAAACAATCGTAATTGTGGTTAAAAAATAAACGTTTTATTTTTATAGATACATGATATATATACAAAATATAAATCATTTACGCCATATGCGACGGAATTCGACGGAAATTATTTTTTCATTTATGCTGATATAAAATTTATCGTTTAACGCCGGAAACTGTTTGACAAATGGAAATTAAATGGCCAAAATTGTTCATTTTGGTTTAAACATATTTATTGCATATATTGTAATCATACATTATACAAACATTTCATAACCATACTAACATAATACACGCAATGGATTTTGACGGAAGCACTAGGTGCTTATTAAAGTCAATCTCCATTATTGATAAATTACAATAAAACTTATACATGGCTGGTAGATGAGCAAGTACAGAGCATATAAGAAATGTGTACCACAACCGCTGCTATTGATTGTATACAAAATATTTTTGAAAAAAAAATCACAAAACTAGTAGTGCTGTGTAACACCGCACTTTGGGGTCAAACGCACTTTGGGGTCCGACCCCAAAGTGCGTTAAACTTCGCACCGCACTTTGGGGTCAAACGCACTTTGGGGTCAAAATCGAGAAATTGACCCCAAAGTGCGTTAATATGCTACATATCAACGCACTTTGGGTTCCAGAAGTCTAAAGGTGTAATCTGAGTTCTGCTTAAACTTATTTTCGATCTGCGACATTGAAATATTTGAGGTTGAGTTCAAGATGGCGGTCAATACTTTGATGATGCTTAAGTGATAAAAGTTTCATTAATTTTACCACTTAAAATATCCAATAATAATAATAATTTGTTCATATAACAAAATTACGGTGGCATAAAAGTGACATTTGCATTTATTTTTATTTAAGTTTTGCATACATGGTTTTATTTAAGTTTTGCATACATATTTTTTTTCAGTTTTGCATTCATAT
Organism: Ruditapes philippinarum; assembly: GCF_026571515.1. Classification (NCBI taxonomy): domain Eukaryota; kingdom Metazoa; phylum Mollusca; class Bivalvia; order Venerida; family Veneridae; genus Ruditapes; species Ruditapes philippinarum. Next base: position 4,503 of record NW_026866517.1, on the reverse strand, counting down.
ATTTTTTTATTTTTTTTGAGCTTTGCATTCATATTTTATTAAAGTTTTTCGTACATTTTTTATTTTGGTTTTTCGTACATATTTTAGCCAATCAAAACAGCCTTCACATCTCATAACAGCCCATAGTTGAACATAAAACTAGCACAGTAGTGTGGTCACATTTCGGCCCATTTTTTGGAATCGGCCCAGTCGTTTTTGGCCGCGCAAGTCTGGTTTCGGCCGACCTTTTTCGGCCCATTTTTTAAATCATATGTATTTTATATAATTAGTGTTTTTTTTTTAAAAATTATTATCTACTATTATATTAGTGTCTATTTGGAAAGGGCTGTTGATTGGTGAATGAATATGCACCACTCAACCCCTGAGTATAGCGGGGGGAGGGGCATTGACTTTAAACCAAGCCGACCACTGGTAAAATCTTCGCCCTGCGGGGGATATTCAGATAATAACATTCCTGCCTTATGCCCCGGAACAGCGCAGACATCACACGATTCTTTTTTAACCTGCACTCCATCGGGGGCAAGGGAGGTGGTTACAAATGACTGGTGTATTACATTAATGCACAATAAAAGATCTAAATAGGTCCTTATATTCCACTGATTTAGAAAAAAAATATATATAAATACATGTATATACATGTACATGTATATATCAGAGACATAGATAATGAAAATGTTGGTATTGCGTTGCAAATGGGGTACTGTAATTTACAGATGGCGAAGTGTTTGTAAATGGTGTTTTACAAATGGCGTAATTATCCAAACCTCTACTTTGCAAATGGCGTCATGTAAAATTATGTACGAAAAAAAGTAAAAAACAAAACAAAAATAAAATATGTACCAAAAACTCAAATAAAATATGTATGCAAAACTAAAATAAAATATGTATGCAAAACTTAAAAAGAATATGTATGCAAAACTAAAAAAAGTATGTATTCAAAACTAAAAAAAAATGTATGACAAACAAAAAAAAAAAAAATATGTACGAAAAAAAAAAACAAACTATAAAAAACAAAAAAAGAGTTGCAAATGTCACTTTTTTGCCACCGTTCAAAATATTTTAGTACAGAAATCGTGTATTCCTAAAGTTTAAAGATGCTGCGAAAAATATCCCGTTCTGTCAGTCATTTACTTGATAACTTTTGGTGCCATGTTGAGCTCCATTTTAAATATGTAAGGAATGAAATAAAATGCAGTTAATATTTTTTCCCCCTCCGTAACAACCGTTCGCCAGATGCTTTTTTAATGGGAAATCTTACATACTTCTTTAGAAAGATGAATTTTATAATGTTAAAATAATGGTATTAGAGAAATGTAAGATGCTTGTTACCTGAATAAAGTAGCGATAAATGTGAAATTATTTGTCATAAAAGTAGTCAAAACAATGTAGTATTTGACTTCCATATAAAACATGTAAACTACTTATCACTATAACAGTACTGTACTCATCATTGTCAAAAAGCAACAGATGAAAAGGATGGCCAATGTGTATTTTTTGATAATATAAAAGAACATCAAAATAAAAAAGCTGAAGAAAAACAAATAAAAGCATAATGGGCCTTTAAAATGTTATTTTTAACCCTCGGGGGGATCGATACCCCACAATGCCCACTATATCCCCAGTGAGAATTTTACATTATTTTGAAGCTCGCTCTTAATGTGCGACTACTTTAATAGTTGATATTTTTTGACTGCCTGTACGGACTACTACTTAAAGCCGCATCTTTACCTAGTCAAGTTTCTAATGTGTCACATTTAGCTAAATGAATGGCTATTTTAACATATTATCAGGCAAATTTTTTACTGAAATGTCTTACTAAGATTACCCAGAATTTATACCTTTGTCTATGCAAAGACTATCATATTTCTGTAAAATGTGTAAATAACAAACGGGAAAATGATGCATTTAGCTAAAAACAATGGAGTTAATGAAAGGTGTACATTCTTTTAAAATAAATGGAAAATTTTAGAAAAACATATTTTAAGCTTAAAGCTGCATGCTTCCAGATGAGTCAAAATATTTCAATAAAATCAAACTTGAGAAATATGTACTACGATTTTGGGAACAGTAAAAAGATTCAAGATTAAAGTAATAATTTATATGTAATGTGCGGTCAATGACTGAGTTTTCAATATTTACAACTATATTCCTACTGCGTTACTAACGCATTAAGGGCTATTTATGCACATTTTGACAACTTTTTGGTAATTTACGTAAGTTATAAGTGCCATTGATAATGTGCAAATTGCTTCCTTTTGGATATTCCACAATATTATACATTCAAATAAATTTTCAAAATTTTCATGAAAATTAGCGTGAATCTGGAGGCGTGCTGCATTGATACAAAATCTTTTTTTGGTGATTTATTTTGTGAAAGTTCTTCACTTACTAATCAAGACCATTTAAATCCCTATTGATTCAGGGCACATGTTTTGTGCCTATTTAATACCTTGATTTTTGTTTACCATTGGCTTTGACTACACTATATTATTTAAAACATAATGAACATACATTTTCTCTGACCCCAAAGTGCGGTCGTTTGCCTGATGTTGAAAAATGCATATGTACCTGTTTAACGCACTTTGGGGTCGAAATTGGACCCCAAAGTGCGTAACGCACTATGGGGTCCGACCCCAAAGTGCGTAACGCACTCTGGGGTTTGACCCCAAAGTGCGTTTGACCCCAAAGTGCGGTGTTACAGTGCTGCAAATTCAAAGGGTAAAATGACATCGAAGTGGTCTATGTCAGCCAACAGCAAGTTTTATATACCAAATTGTTCGTCTAGGTCTGTAGTTTCCGGATTGAATATTCATTTGGCTCAAGTCCGATGCGAAGCGTAGAAAACCAAGATGGCGTCAAAGATGGCCGCAAAATCCCTAAATATTCTAGAATATTAATGTTGGCTCATATTTGTTTCCATTCTTGTATTTCAAGTAAAATTTTGCACGGAAGATGCAATTTAAAGCGTTTTATACGACAATACTTAACTTTTTGGAGAAAAATGATTGCATTTTTTCTTTCTTATACAAAAATATGCAACATAATGCTTAACTTATGGGGTTTTGCCATGATACTCTTGTCTATGCTTAAACAGAGAATTATTTATAACTTTCTTGTTATTCCACTATTGTAATGTACTCATGAGAATAATGCTTGAATGTATTTATATCATATCTGAAGAAATCTTTGTTTGTTATTAAGCAGTAAGAAAAATAAAGAAATTTACGGCGTACTTTTAAAAAAATTTTACAATTTAAAAAGGTTTACTCTACTTATTTGTTTTATAAATTATTTCCCCTTTTTTGTTTTCTGTCAAATTAAAGTTTTTTGGTGCAGTCCATTAAAATTTAAAATAATTAAAAAGGGAAAATGATAATTTTTCTTTTTTTAATGAATTCTGTTAAAATCTACCCCCCCAATTTTTAGATGCCAAAAAAATTTTTGAGAAATTTCCGGACCCCTCGAATATTATTATTGAAAAATATTTTTTACTAACTAAAACCCCTTTAGTTGTTTTTTAAAGAAAATCCCATTTGAGGACTCTTGAAAAGATCAAAATTAAAACTATCAAAAATGTGTTCCCAAATTTAATACGCATGTTTTTGTTGCAATTCACCTAAAGGGGAAAATTAAAAAAAGAAAATCTTTAATTTATCTATATGTACACACTTTTATTTCAAATGAAATGTATTTATTTAAAGGGCGCTTAAATTTACTAAAACAGTTATTTAAAAAAAAATATTTTTTTCTTCAGTATTCTCCCTGGGCCCTTTGTTTATGAAAAATGCATGTATTTGGATAAAACATTATTTTTTATGAAAAACGTTCATTGGGATTTTATTTTGTTTGAGTATTTTAAATTTTCCCTTTCATTTACCCTTTTTGGGTTGTGTGTTCTAGTATTCCTATTTGAATGAATAACCTTATAAATTTCTTTTTTAAAAAATTTTTTTGATCCCCCTTTAAAAGCATTTTTTTTTTGTTTCCCATTTTTCTTAAATTGGGGGAATACGTTTTATGTGTGAATTGCAAAAATTTTATTAAAATACCAATGATCATTTTTTTATGAAAAATCTTTGAAGTTTCTTCATTTTCCTTTTTAAATGCCATTTTTCAAAATTTAAATTCTGCTTCCGGGGCTAAGTTTATACTTGCAAATTCCCCACCGGATTTCTATAAGTGTAACCCGCCAAGTAAAAATTTTGATTAAAAGAGAAAATTTTTAAAAAACATAAAACACATGTAAATATTGGGCAAAAAGGTACAGCCTAATGAATTACCCAAAATACCGATCCCTTAAAAAAGGCGCCAAAAAAATAATAAAAAAGCAAACAAAAAAAATTCAAATTTTTAACGGTTATGGGGGAAATTTTAAAATTTAGAAAATGCACGTTGAGAAATTAATGTAAATTTCCACCGGGAAAAGCCCTTGGTCCCCCCTTTAAAAGAATTTTCCCCTAAGAGAAAAAAAATCCCAAAAAAATAAAAAATAATTTTAAAACA